>NW_013669509.1:108441-109603 GCF_000517525.1 Limulus polyphemus | reverse complement strand
CTTCGAGATTAAACAATTTTTGGAATACTAAGTTTGTTTATTACTGCTTACTACCACTGATAGTTTAAAGAAATTAACGAATGATAATATAAGATATGTATCAACTGATTTTTTTAAAATAATAAACGTACACCGTTAGGACAATAATTTGTTTGCTGAGAGGTGTAGCGGTAAAACAATGTTGGAAATTTTATACTTTGAATTCCCTTGTAGCTCAGAGAAGCCAGGTGGTTAGAGCGCTCGACTCGCGCTCTGAAGGTCGCGGGTTCGAATCCCCGTCCCACCAAACATGCTCGCCCTTTCAGCCGTGGGTGCGTTATAATGTGACGGTCAATCCCACTATTCGTTGGTAAAAGAATAGCCCAAAAGTTGGCGGTGGGTGGTGATGACTAGCTGCCTTCCCTCTAGTCTTACACTGCTAAATTAAGGACGGCTAGCACAGATAGCCCTCGTGTAGCTTTGCGCGAAATTCAAAACAAACAAACAAACCGTGCTCTTCCCACCACGGGTATCGAAAACCTGTCTCTAGCGTTTTAAGTCCACAGACATACCACTGTGCCACTGAGGGGCAAAATAAAAAATACTTCCATATTAGACACTGAACTGCAATATTTAGATTTCGATATTAAGATAATTAATAATTATAGGAATGTTAATATTTTTGACAAAAATTGTTTTTCACATTTCAAATATATGGACTTTCCTCACCAAATAGTGATGTTCCAGCACTTAAATAGGGGCACAGCGGTACGTCTGCAGACTTACAACGCTAGAAACCGGTTTTCGATACCCGTGGTGGGCAGAGCACAGATAGCCCATTGTGTAGCTTTGTGCTTAATTACAAACAAACAAACAAGCACTTAAATAAGTAAAATTTTCAGTAATATACAGTTCTTAATATCTAATATAAACACATTAGCACAAAAATTGATTTTTCAATGGTTTTGATGGAAAAACGTTAATTAAAAATTTTTTAATTATTTTATAAAAAATATATAAAGTATTTACATAAATTTCAAAATATGACATATTATTATATGTACAATAAAAATAATTTATAACATTTATTAGTAGGTTTGTCTGTTTTTTTGAATTTCGCGCAAAGCTACACGAGGGCTATCTGCGTTAGCCGTCCCTAATTTAGCAGTGTAAGAATAGAGGG
>NW_013669509.1:106303-107441 GCF_000517525.1 Limulus polyphemus | reverse complement strand
AATGACTACATCTTGGAAGCTGTTGTATGTCTTTATTGGCTTATTGACGAGCTAATGACTACATCTTCAGTTAATTTTATGAAATTATCAATGCAATGAAATAGATACAAATAAATCGATGTTTCCTGAACTTTGACCCACTCGATGCTCTTATAATTCTTGGATTAAATAACCTGGCTGTTAGCGCAGACTATGAATACGAGCGTCCAGTGTTCACACCCCCTTACTGCAGAAAAGCGTTTCGAATCTTGAAGCTGTGAGTATGCAAGAACAATAACGGTAAATCCCACTATTTAATCAGACAAGAGTTGGCGGTGGGTACTGTTGACAAGCTGCCTTCACTCTAGTCTATCGCCTTTAAATTATAATCGGCTAACCCTCGAATAGTTTTGCGTGAAATTCAACAAACAATTTCTATGTTATATGCAAAACGCAAAAGCTAGGCTTTCTGACCTCTTCGATATTAAAGGTAAAGTATGCAGTAGCTCACGCACTTTAGAAGTAATCCAGTCAATAATGAAAAATAATTCATTAAGACGCGACCTGGTTGGTGCAAGTCTTACTCATGTATATATGTGTGATTGAAAATATGAATACTCTATTTCCTATAATCGAGTAAGTTAATGATTTGGTAAAAACAATAAAAAAGACACATTTTTTTTTTATCTATACGGCGGATTATTTCGAAGTTGCAATGCAGTTGAGACAGAGTCTGATTTGTTAGTACGTATCACGTGACGTGTTTCGTAAAATGACTTTAATGCAGGATAGCTGAAAGCTCAAGCCTTGATCTGCCAGAGGTGAGTGTGTTTATGATTGCACAATAATTCTACGACAAAGTAGGCCTAGTGCGATTTCCTGCTACACGTGTGGCTACCATAACCAGCAAAAATACACGACAAAGTAGGCCTAGTGCTAGTTCCCTAGTACACTCGTAGTTGGCATAACCACCAAAATTCTACAACAAAGTAGGTCTAGTGCGATTTCCTGCTACACGTGTGGCTACCATAACCAGCAAAAATACACGACAAAGTAGGCCTAGTGCTAGTTTCCTAGTACACTCGTAGTTGGCATAACCACCAAAATTCTACGACAAAGTAGGCCTAGTGCAGTTTCCTGCTACACGTGTGGCTACCAT
>NW_013669509.1:93384-105364 GCF_000517525.1 Limulus polyphemus | reverse complement strand
AAATACACGACAAAGTATGCCTAGTGCTAGTTTCCTAGTACACTCGTAGTTGGCATAACCACCAAAATTCTACGATGAAATACGCCTAGTGCAGTTTACTGCAACGCATGTGGCTTACCGTAATTACCAACAAAACAACCACAAGGAGTGTGCCTAGTCTTAGCACAGCTTACTTTTACGCTTGTATATAACTTAGGGTTATGTTGGTAGATCTTAGATTAATTTATGGAAACATTTTTATTGGTCTTTCATTTCAGTTTACACAAATAGTTAAACAATCATTATCGCATTTCAGATCTAGCACATTAGTGGTGCGGGTCATTCTCACGGTGTGTTTCTTGTGTCTTTTAACTTTTTTTTAAATCTTCGTCCATCCATTTTAAACTATCCTAATACATTATTTTTGTACACTAACTTGACTGAGAATGTTGTGTAACAAATAGTATGGTTGCCCGATTGAAAAACGAAGTAACAATTTTTTCAAAGTGAAAAGCCAAATATGTACTAACATAACGTTTACTTTGTTTAAATAATACAAAAATGTGCCTTTGTCTGAAATAAAATTTTGTTATATTTTAGATGTTCTCTATGTGTACTGTTTGTTTTTGGAATTTCACGCAAAGCTACACGAGGGCTATCTGCGCTAGCCGTCGCTAATTTAGCAGCGTAAGGCAAGAGAGAAGTCATCACCACCCACCGCCTACTCTTGGGCTAATCTTTTACCAACGAATAGTGGGATTGACCGTCACATTATAACGCCCCCACGGTTGAAAGGGCGCTATGTGTACTACAACAACTAATTAATTGCATACCAAGAAAACAGTTCTATCTAATAGTTAGATATAAGTTCCATCTAATAGTTAGATATATGTGACAAAAAATGGCGTCATCTTTGAGGCTAAATCAAGAACATTTGTATTAGTAAGAGTTTGTTTTTGTTACTGCCGAATTCCTCTTCAGTAAATTACATTTAGAAGATATGTTTTCGTTTCTTATATTTTTATTTTATCTTTGTATCTTCGGTAATGAGAAACTACAATCTATTTAATGACATTTCTTTCTGATGACAATAAATCTGAAGATAAAACTTAGTCATGGCTTACCTTGAAGAAAAATTAACAATATCCAGAAAAAAGAAGACACTTCATTAAACGTCGCACAACACATGATTCAGCATAAGGAGTGAGTATTGTGTCCAGCTGAACCACTAGAGGGCACTGCAGTCGTGGTGTCAAGTCACTGGAATGTAACGAGCTATTTTTCTCCCACCAGTATGATCAGGCACCACAATTCAGGTGCCCGGCACTAGATTCCACATACGTGAAGCTTCCTTACAGCCGCCGCCGTCTCCATGGCAACATACCATCCCAGGCGACGGCGTAAGGGGGATATGAAGACAAGCCAGATCACGTGACTTCAGACAGATGGTGTCTTTCCACTCTCTGCATGAAAAAAAGAAGTATATATAAAAATATCGTTTCTTGACCTGTTGTTAAAAAAATGAGAATATAACTTAAATGATTAAGAATTTATAATCTGGACGTATTCGAAAATAAATCTATTTTTTAAAGCGACATCTCCCAAAAATAATTCTAAAGAAGATAATATTTGTAGATGAAGAATAGAATATTTTAAATCAATACTGTGTAAACGGTTGTTTTATGGTTATATAATGGCTGAGCTACCTTGTTAAAAATAATTTTTGGTATGCAAATTCGGGAGGTGTACAGTAACTGGTAAATCAAACTTGATTTGAATTTATTAATAATATTGAAATTTTACCGATATTTGACTTGAAATTAACTGGTCTTGGCAAAATTATTGCTATGTTCGGTGTCTGATTTGACGTGTTTTGTGTGTGTGAAAGGTCAAAGTTCTTGGGAAAGTTTAGTGTCATCCAAGGACCAGTCAGTGTATTTTGACAAAAGAGTTGACACCACAACAAAAGTTAATGGTCTTTATTTGTAATGTTAGTTTATCGACATTTCTAAAATATTTTATGTACCCTTATGAAAAACTGCCGAAAAAGCAACCAAATTCTAGATACTTTTTTCGTTGTGTAGCTCCTTGTTTTCAAATGTTATGTAGAGTAAGCATTTTTGTTTCCATGAGCGCCTTCTCGAAAATATTTTTTTTTATGATGCTCTTTTGTTAAGAAATTAAATATATGAATTTATTCGTATTCCTTCTATTAGTTGTTCCTGGTGGCTAGTTTATCTCGTATGACGTCGCGTGCTCATGAAGAAAACGACTTGACAGACTGATAAACTAAAGATTTTTTTCTTTTCATTGCTAGTAATGTAAAATTAACTGTAATATCTGATTTATCACAGAGGGCACCCTAAACATTTCATCAGGTCATGACATTTTAAGTTGGTGAATTTCACTAGATCTCTGAAACAGCAAATTTATTAACCCAAACAGTTAGTTTGCTTATCCAGAAAAGTTATTTTCGAATTATTGATTTTGTATGAAAACTTAGCATCATATTACAACAAATGTTAATAGCTTAAGTGCCCATGATATGACAACAAATGTTGTGCCCTTAGTCCCCCCAATGGCACAGCGGCATGCCTGTGGACTTACAACGCTAGAAACCGGGTTTCGATACCCGTGGTATGCAGAGCATAGATAACCCATTGTGTAGCTTTGTGCTTAACTTCAAACAAACAAGTGTCTTTAGCTTTGTCTGTTAAGCCTGAAGGATTCCTTCCTTTTGCATCCTAGTAAAGGGTTCCAAACCAATTCCAAACATAAAAAGTAAAATCATACCGTCCAAAGGAGTATAGTCAAAATATATTTATGATACACTGTTATCTATTTCACACCATTTACAGTTGTTTATGCAGTTAATGATATAAATAGAGCCTAGATTAGTGCTGAGTGTGTCGTATCCCAACCGTACTTAGAGTTGTATTATGGAGGGAAAGTCCTCGCCCACACTGGATATTGCAGATGTAGTGTGGTTGACATATTATTACATATTCTTCTTTGCTGTCATTGATAGATTCTTCTGATTACCTACTATCCAAGAGAGAATAATCCAAATCCATTTATATTATTCTATTACCTACTATCCAAGAGAGAATAATCCAAATCCATTTATATTATTATATTACCTACTATCCAAAGGAGTATAATCCAAATCCATTTATATTATTATATTACCTACTATCCAAAGGAGTATAATCCAAATCCATTTATATTATTATATTACCTACTATCCAAAATAATATAATCCAAATCCATTTATATTATTCTATTATTTACTATCTAAATGAGTATAATCCAAATATATTTACAACATACTATTTGCTATTACCCATCGGGATGTAATCCAAATATATTTATATTATTCTATTATTTACTATCTAAATGAGTTGAATCCAAATATATTTACAACATACTATTTGCTATTACCCATAGGGATGTAATCCAAATATATTTATAGTTTCGCAGTGTTGTAGGTTTTGTACATGGTTTGTAAACGACGAGTACCTAAACAGTTTTAATATTACGAAACTGGTGGCCATTAATTTCATTACAACCTCTCTCTTTATACGCCACCTAGTGGACCTTTAGAATCTCCAGTTAGCCAACACCCCTTTTTTTTTGAATAAGCGTTTGGAATCAGTTATGTATAATTCTTACGGTTTAAAACATTTTCCAGAAAATATGCTGCCGGCCCCATCATGTAACCTGGATAAACCCCTGGAACGACAACAAATATCCATATGAAATAAAAGAAAGCATCATTACAATATCGTTCTGGAGTAAAAATGCGAGTAACGTGTATATCTACTCCAGACGACTTAGCATCTTTATCATGCTTCGGTTTCTAATATTTCAGTAGACACAATGTGTTCTTTATTGGCTGTTAACTTCTTGTATGAATCTTCTCGGGAAAAAAAAATAGAAATGTAATTTTAAATCCGATTGGAAGCCTCTGGAGACTCTAAGAATAGTTTCTCGAATAGTTGCATTCCAATCTTAATCTTAAACCTTAACACTGACCAATTGGATTCTATTATTTCAGGTTCGTTTTTTAAATAGAAGATATTGTCCTTCTGCACAATGAAGAACCGAGGCCACAATCGTCTAACATTCTAAAATCGATCACACCGTTTCTTTCCAATTTGCTAGTCGATACACAGCAGGTCGACCAAAGAAAAAGATCTGTTCCACTTAACAGAATACTTTACACGAGTCAACATAGTCTAGGGTGGAGTTTGTAAATTCTCCGACCAGAGATTTACGAACACTAAAAGACGAACCAGAAACATTTCATATTCTTTAGAACTATTTTGTTTGTTTACTGTTGCTAAGGAACTAGTTTTGCTCTCTTGTTTTCTCGAGAGTAAACTTTAACTGTTTGTTGTAAAACACAAAGGTACACAATGGGCTATCTGTGTTCTGCCCATTGCGGGTATTGAACCCCGATTTTTAGCGTTATAAGCTTTCCGTTGAGCCACTAGAGGGCACATTAACTGAATTCACTCCCTTACAATCAGCACTTGTTTACAAGCTTAAGAACGACAATCAATGGCATCAGTTATAAATATCTGTATCTATTTTTTGTCGATTATTGTTTTCGATGGTGTATTGATTAATATCGATTATTCAGTATCAAACATTGTTATTCTTGGAAAGTCTCGGACGAATAATAATTGTTTGTTATAATTAAGTTACCAACCAAAAACAAATGAAAAAAAAAGGAAGTTAACATAGAACACATATCACATTGTTCGCAACAGAATTCTATCGATCTGAAAAGTGCGTCATACGTATCTTATCATATCTATTCATGTTTCGTTGTGCTCATCTTCCTTTTGTCCGGTCGAGCTCATTGATAAAAATCAAACCAACGTAACAACCCGCACACACCTACAAAGAAAACCTACACGTCCATGCAGGCGGAAATACCCTGTTCACAACAACGAGAAACTAATCAGTATTACTTGTTTCTACAAAACATCATCTACCGCACAAGGTTATCACTGATGGAAGATTACATTTGTAATACGCCCTCTAAAGGAGACAGATTTGTTTTGTTTTTTTGCCTTGTATTTTATTTTATTGAGTTTGTTTGTGTTGTTAAGCGCAAAGCTATTTTTATTGAGTATTGAGTTTGTTTGTGTTGTTGTTAAGCGCAAAGCTACAGAATGGGCTATCTGTGATCTGCCCACCACGGGTATCGAAATCCGATTTTTAGCGTTGTAAGTCTGCAGACATACCGCTAACATCTGTTACTCTCCGCAAAATTCTAGGTTTTGAAATTCATTTTTTTTTAACGGGACTGGACGTGGCCTAGTTTTCAGTATTCCAGGCTGTGAATCCACGGTCTGTGGTTCGCACATCTTTGTCGCAATAAACGCGCTGTACACACACATTGAGGCTCTAGGTGCGTTAAAAGAGAGACGGTCAAATCCCGACATTCGAATAAAGTAGTCCAATAGATGGCAGTTTATTAATGTCTTTCCTGTAATCCATCATTTTAAAATTAGGGATGGTAGATATAGCTTTGCGCGAATATTTTAAACAAATGATTTTAGATCACACGATAAAGTGATGCTGAAACTTTTTAACTGATCAAAAGTTGTATGTTTTTTGTAACTTGGGTGGTATCTTGTAGATAAGGATATCTCCTGTTTTTCTTACAGGTACGGGTAGATCTTGTATTTTATCTCAGATATCTGCATTTTTCTGTACAACGTTTAAGCTACGAGTTGTTGTACGTGATCCCGCCTCGTTGTTAGAGACGATACGTTGTACAGAAATAAATCTGTTATCCCACAAATAACTGGTTCAAAACTTCGCATTCCATTTTATCCTGTTTCCAAACCAGCAATTTTCGTGAAACAGGTGACATTTTGTCATATTTATAGTTACCCTTTCTGTATTTCTCTGTGTGATAATATCTGTACGATATGTGAAAATCACTTCCAACGTATGCTGTGCTCGTGTCATCTCAACGTTTCCTCGTATACATGATCACATCTAGGAGATTATTTCTTGTGACGTAATCACTTATTTGCAATACCAATAGCGACTTTATTAAGCGAAGCGATTAAAGGAAGTGAAGCGTTGATAAAATCACGTGGCAAAAAAAAATCTCTATTTCTCTTTGTCTGTGTGTTTGATACCGCCATATTCATTCAAGTAATCTCTAGTTGGAACTCTTTACGATTACGTATCTCTAAGTTACTACCGACGCTCGTTATTTGCGTGGGAAGCTTTACGTGCTTAACTTGTGAATGTCATATCTGTCGAACAACTGGTCCGATTTTCTTCAAACTTTTATTCGGACTTGGTGAACCTAATTAGTTTTAGTTTTAGTTTTAAAATACCTTCCTTATGGCAATTACATTTGGACAAATTTATTTATCTGTTAGTCGAGGTGCTTGCACATGGGTCTAGATCGAATGCAGACATTTTTAATCTACTGCGATATACGAGCTTTCTACTAAACTACTAATCTGTGCATGTCCCGTATAACAGGTACAATACGTAAAAACAAATGTACTACTCATTATTTAAGCCTACTTTGTCCACTTTCTATTAATTCAAAAGGGAACATGTAGATGCAGACAGACAGGTAGTCAAAAGGATGGAAAAATGAACAGATAGACAGACAGACAAGCGGTCTTGACTTATTAGACTTATAGACTTATCTCAGCATGAAATAACACATCAAACATTGATTTTGTTTAGTTTCGCATGTGCATATGGGTGGTGTGGATTCAATGGTTTTGTCTGTTGACTGTCCCACATAGGTGGAATGGTGTCTGATGGGATGTTACATGATTCTCACCATGAGTCTAACCATGTATGCTTTGCACCGTCTGAAATGAACGGACGAAATTGCAAATGCTTTCAGTATCCTAAGCACCACAGCCTTTGGTATGTCAAGTTCAACAGAACCCTTTTTTTTACGTTGAAAAGCCTCACTTCACTCAAGCTACATGTGGGATGGCTACTGTCCCTTTAAGGATATCGATCCTGTGTCCTAGAACAGGTTATTCGGTCGCTTAATTGAATAGCCTGGTGGTATTCGTGAATGATAGACACGTTGGGATTGGTGTGGCACAAGAACAATAGATTTGAAGATCGTGTACCACGGTGTGTTACAAGAAGCACAGAATATGCCATTTTTGATTTGAAGATCGTGTACCACATCATATTCTGTGCTTCTTGTAACACGCCATTTTTGGCATCATATATTGGCAATATTTCGAATTTTAATTTAGGCGAAACTAGTGAACTGGTATAACACTTGGGAGATTTTAAAACAATGTGTGTTTAGCTTTCTTAGTCTAAAACTTCTTAGTTTTAAAATGTGTACGATCACTTATAGAAACTAAGAATGTAAAACTGGTAGTGTATTCAAGTTAAACGCTGAATCATTCAAATTCCAGATTAAAAAAACACACACAATAGAAAACAGTATGAACTTATCTGCAGCATTAGAGTTTTTCACTTGGTGGGGGAGGGGCACACAAAATTTCTATATGGGCGAATTTGTATGTTTTTCTGTTCATCCATTCATCTACCCTCCGCTCGACTATATTTCACCATAAAAACAAAGCAAAATAGAAAAATAAATTTATATAACAAATAAGGACATATAAAAATTATCCTAGTTGGGAGGAGGGCAAATTTAATTTCAGGGAGAAATGCCACGAAATACGCCCCGTAGTTACGAGCCTAGAAGAAAGCATGACAGAAATGACCCTCCCTCAATATAAATTTGTGAAGACTGAAGAATAACAACTTATCTATATAATTTATAATCTATAATACTTACCTGCCCCCCCCCCAGTGGCACAGCGGTATGTCTGGGGACATACAACGCTAGAATCCGGGTTTCGATACCCGTGGTGGGCAGAGCACAGATAGCCCATGGTGTAGCTTTGTGCTTAATTACAAATAAACAAAGAAATAGTTACTTTACAAATTCTTTACACGTGTTCAAAAATGTATTAGTAAATATAAAATTGATAACACTTTCTATCATAATTGTTATTGTCCTCTGGCGAAATAACAGCTATATTAATGAGCCCGAACTTCTTCCTGACCTTCCTGAATTTTCTAGAAAACTAAGACTTCGCGAATTTTTTCACAACAAACTCCACCCTACTGAAAATCAACATTCACCGAACTTTAACGAAAGGTCATTATGAACACCTCCACCAAACAGAGAACCACATTTAGTGAGTCATATTAAAGCAATAGAAAATGACATAATACAGACCTTAAAATATTCCAAGCAATGTAATACAGCTCGTTGTCAAACCTACAAGATCATAAATGATAGTAACTCATTTTCTGATAAGCACAACCAGAGAAACTTTAAAATATCCAAAGAAATCACTTGTAGAACACAAAACTCCAATTATCTTATACAGTGTAAAAAATGGAATCACCAATATATAGGACATACACAAACAACAACAGGATTCAAAACTAAAGCTGATAGAGAAATAAAAGAAGCTTACTGGATTGCTAATCTAAACACTGTTCAACATTGTGGAATCAATCTAGAACCTGGCATCAGTGATCTCCGATCATTGGTTCTATCTCTGTCAGAAAAATAATTTTTATTCTTTGCTTATTTCTTTCATGTAACGTGAACCCTAACTTTCCTGAAACTTACGGATTGGCGCCTTACCAGTGAAAGTGGGTTTCCTCGGGGTCCTTCGTTTCTCCCCACATCAAAATCTTGGCATAAGAGTTATAGATCCCCGCCGCCTGAAGGACTATTTGTCCGAGATCGGCCGTTTAGTAATATTAGTATATTTATTCTTTTATTTGTATATATTCTATTACATATATATCCGGCTCTTTATTCTTTTATTTGTATATATTCTATTACATACATCCGGCTCTTTTATTCTTTTATTTGTATATATTCTATCATATACATCCGGCTCTTTATTCTTTTATTTGCATGTATTCTATTACATACCTCCGGCTCTTTATTATTTTATTTGTATATATTCTATTACATACATCCGGCTCTTTATTCTTTTATTAGCATGTATTCTATTACATACCTCCGGCTCTTTATTATTTTATTTGTATATATTCTATTACATACATCCGGCTCTTTATTCTTTTATTAGCATGTATTCTATTACATACCTCCGGCTCTTTATTCTTTTATTTGTATATATTCTATTACATACATCCGGCTCTTTATTCTTTTATTTGCATGTATTCTATTACATACCTCCGGCTCTTTATTCTTTTATTTGTATATATTCTATTACATACATCCGGCTCTTTATTATTTTATATTTCTGACAGAAAGGGGAAGTCTGGTTGAACACATGTTTGGGTTTTAAGTGTTTTGTTTTAATACTATTTGCTGATTAATGATCTCTTTAGCAAACTAAATTGTCTTGCAAAGCTTGTTATAAAAATATACATGCATTTTACCTTCGTTTATTACTGTTTTTCCGTAAAATCAAGGCTCAGTGCGATTACTTTCAAAGTTGATGATTTAGACTAAGTAAACTGACGCGTCATTCGTTATTAAGCTAATTTAGTGACTAAGAAACAAGCAATGTTAGTAAACCTAAACATTTACACGTGAAATTACTTGTAGCAAAACTGAAAGCGTTGTAAATCTGTAAACTTCCCGCTAACCCACAGAAGGACTAATGGGAGTAGACAACGTTTCGGATTTACAATTTCGTGACGGATTACATATATCTTCTGGTGTGGCTCTGCTATAATATTTTGATATCCCTTTTATTTATTTCAGAACGTTTCGTATTTACACTTTCATCCATAGGTTATATATATGCTGGTGAACTTTGCTGTAGTAATTTAATATATATATATATTATTCCTCGACGTTGCTGCGTCAAACTTTCATCACGTCAACAGTTGTGGCTCTTGAAGCCGAAACGTCGGAAAATAAACAAAATATTTGTTTCATTTGAAAATGGGATTTACAGAGTGACTAATATGCTTTAGTTTGCGTTATGTACTCTGAAAAAAAAACATCAGTATTATTAGTTATTTTATGTACACCAGTATATAACATGTGACGGATTTACTATTATATATATCTGTTATAATATCGATATTTGTTTAAGTGAAATTTATATTAAGAAATGTACATACTTCGTTCGGCACCGGTTTTTTTTTTTAGGTCTTTGAGGACCTGGGAGGGTCAGGTACATTTTAATATACATAACTTATACTGTTAAATCTATATTATGAAATTCCCGCCTATTCACTAAAATTGTAGAAAATTCTCGAGTGTAAGAATCAACAATATATGTGTGAATGTAAACACTGGTGTGTCGTTAGTATTGTCGTGCAGGCTGAAATTTCTAGAAACTTTCCTCACGCCTATAAATATAACCAACGCGCAGCGCCAAAAGACAGTATATATTATTGGTTTACTACAGTTGGTATATTATAAACCACGGAAGTCATAACTGTGATTAACGCTCAGTAATCGGGAACTTCAGATATTTGACCAGGAATGATTATAAATTTCGAACATAACAAACCATTTAACTTTAGTGGATTCACATTCGACATTAGTACTTTTACGAAAACCGGTGAAGAAAGAAGAACACAGAGCTAGCTAGCTCCCAGTTAAGTGAATTGTACCTACGTCAACTCGAAATTAATTCGCTCATCGTGAACCCTCGATAAGATATCAAGGAAGTTCCAGACCAGATAGAGAACTAAATATTGTTTGTAAGTTTATAAATCTTTTGTACCTATATTATTATTTGTAATAACTGTTATTGTAAATCGCATTATTGTATTAAAATATATTTTTATTAAAACAGAAACTGTGTGTATTAATCTTGCTGGTAAATATCATAAATTGGATACATAACGGCATTTATCTAACTTATAAATCTAAATTACAATTTAACTCAGTTTTAGGCTATTTGAAATTGTAGTACGTAACAAACTAGAAGGCTCCACTATTAACTGAGCTAAAAGGACTGCCCTCTAGCGCTTGCTAATAAGGCTACTTTTTAACCAAACTGCTACCATTCTTAGTAGATATAATGTTACATAGTACGATTCATATAACGGAGATGTGGACTCGACACAATTACATAAACTGTTTCCGGTAACAACTAGATATATTTTGATACCATACATTTGACATAACAACAACCCCCCCCCCTCTCCATATTGCCAACAAAATATATCTCTGTGCTTAGCTCAGTACGGATATGCTCACAACCATAGCCTCATTAAAAATACTAATCGCCAACTTTCAACAAACCTACATAATTATGAAATACTAGCTGACCTATCTGTTCAACGATGGTTAAGGCAGTCGGTGGTGACATAGGGAGTTTAGATCCGACCTCCGACCCAGTAATTCGGCAGTTATAAATGGACACACATATAGAATTTTGTCAAGTATTTGGAGCTTTTTAGTAACATTACAAAATTATCAAAATGTAGAATCTTAACAACACTCTTTTATTTAATAACTAAATGTTTTTAGCGGTACTGTAAAACTAAGCAAATAATAAAAACCATTCGTCACTGATATTACAGGCGTTTAGATTAAAACAATGAAGATGAAATAGAAAAACTATACAATGGGCTGTATTCGCTCTGTCCACGGAACATTGTATTTTAGCTTTGTGATTCCTTAAGTTTATCGCTCATCCACTGGGGAACCTAGCCAAGTAACTATTAGCTCCCATAGTGTCAGAGATTCTTAACCCTAAAAATAACTTATTGTAGCATAATAATTTGAAAAACTGTATTTTCTCTCAGTTTGTAGAGTTTACTGGCTTTTTCAAGGTGTTGTTATTTGCTTACTTATGTATTAACATATTAATTACTCCGACATCGTTTTTGTATCAACGTAAAAGCTTTAGGTACACTTCAATTGGCTTTACTTAAAATATTTACATTAAAATATATTTTAGTGGATATATATATATATATATATCAGAATTCCTTATTTGAACATTGTTATATC
>NW_013669509.1:91990-92704 GCF_000517525.1 Limulus polyphemus | reverse complement strand
ACATCATATTGGGGGCTGTAATGTGAGCTTCAAGAACAAAAGTTTGGGTTTAGTATAATGGCACCATATAATTTTGGTTTTTATATCCAACATCATATTGGGGGCTGTAATGTGAGCTTCAAGAACAAAAGTTTGGGTTTAGTATAATAGCACAATATCATTTTGGTTTTTATGTCCAACATCATATTGGGGGCTGTAATGTGAGCTTCAAGAACAAAAGTGTGAGTTTAGTATAATGGTACCATATCATTTTAGTTTTTATATCCAAACATCATATTGGGGGCTGTAATGTGAGCTTCAAGAACAAAAGTTTGAGTTTAGTATAATAGCACAATATCATTTTAGTTTTTATATCCAACATCATATTGGGGGCTGTAATGTGAACTTCAAGAACAAAAGTTTGGGTTTAGTATAATGGCACCATATCATTTTGGTTTTTATGTCCAACATCATATTGGGGGCTGTAATGTGAGCTTCAAGAACAAAACTCAAACTTTAGTATAATAGCACAATATCATTTTGGTTTTTATATCCAACATCATATTGGGGGCTGTAATGTGAGCTTCAAGAACAAAAGTTTGAGTTTAGTATAATGGCACCATATCATTTTGGTTTTTATGTCCAACATCATATTGGGGGCTGTAATGTGAACTTCAAAAACAAATTTGCTCTCTCCCCCATTGATGTGTAGTACTTTGTTTTCTTATTAATTCC
>NW_013669509.1:89166-91194 GCF_000517525.1 Limulus polyphemus | reverse complement strand
ATCCAAACATCATATTGGGGGCTGTAATGTGAGCTTCAAGAACAAAAGTTTGAGTTTAGTATAATGGCACCATATCATTTTGGTTTTTATATCCAAACATCATATTGGGGGCTGTAATGTGAGCTTCAAGAACAAAAGTTTGAGTTTAGTATAATAGCACAATATCATTTTAGTTTTTATATCCAACATCATATTGGGGGCCGTAATGTGAGCTTCAAGAACAAAAGTTTGAGTTTAGTATACTAGCACCATATCATTTTGGTTTTTATGTCCAACATCATATTGGGGGCTGTAATGTGAACTTTAAGAACAAAGTTTGGGTTTAGTATAATGGCACAATATCATTTTGGTTTTTATGTCCAACATCATATTGGGGGCTGTAATGTGAACTTCAAGAACAAAAGTTTGGGTTTAGTATAATGGCACCATATCATTTTGGTTTTTATATCCAACATCATATTGGGGGCTGTAATGTGAACTTCAAGAACAAATTTGCTCTCTCCCCCATTGATGTGTAGTACTTTGTTTTTCTTATTAATTCCTTTTACTTTAATGTAACAGGAGTGTAACCACCCACCTTCCCTAACCACCCACTTTCCCACTTCTGGTTGCAGACTTCAGCACTCACATCTGCTCAATTTTTTTTTTCTTCTCTTTCTTCTCTTTCTTTCTTTTCTTTTTTTTTTAAGCATGCGAGACTGGCGAAACAGGGATCAAACCAGATAGACGAGGTTGCCTCAACACAATTTGGGTCTTACTTGCGCAGATACCTTAAAAAAGGGACACATTACATAATGACCCACTTAATGGTTTGTGCCCTGGTGTTGGATATTTGTTTGTTTTTTTTGGCAGCGTCTCCCCTTTCCACAAAATGAAATCTACATGTGTATGTATATATATCGCATTTCCCCGAAATCTTATTTCCTACCTTTTAGTTTTCAACTGAATTTTGAGATGACAAAATGAAAACGTCAATGATATAGTGCATTAAAATACTAAACGGATATTAGTTATCTCTGGGCTCGACTGAATGTGGTTATGACATGAAAGATCTAATGATACAAACGTACTTATTACCAGTAGACACGATAGTTTAAACCGTTATGTTCTGTGAACAATAAGCTTTATAAGTTCATGAAGTAACTATTTCGGCAAAATTCAATTACTCTAGAACACAAATGCATAATAAAAGTCCATTAAGTAAAGTTATCAGAGTAACTCCCCACCCCCGGGGACTCACTGGTAAGCTTGACGGTTCATAATGCTAAAATTTGGGTTCGATTTATGTGGTGTGTACAGCGCAGATATTCCATTTTGCAGCTCTGCGTTTAAACAGTAGTGTTATTTGAATTACTAATACTTTCAACCAGGTGTCTCTGTTTCCTAGGAAACATATTTCGCTAAGGAATGACTTTTACCTTAACTCCCCATTGTTGACGTGTATTAAAACTCAACAATGGCTCATTTCCCTGTGTCCCAAACAAAAACATTTTAAACTTCCTTATAACTTTAGGGTTAATTATATGTATTTCTATATTTACATTATTTGTTATTCTGGTTTTACATATCTATGAAAATGTTATCAGGCAGGTGGCAGCACTGCCTATGTAGGGGTGGCTCGGATTGGTCATCGAAATGTTATTTTAAATCTCTCCTCAATAGGTCATCAGAACTTTAAAATACTATACAGTGTTTCCTTTTATAACAATATCTATGTAATGACCGAGTCAAGTTCTGTGAATGTCTGTAAATATCATAGTAAAAAGTTTGAATTTCTTGTTCTTCTTTCTTCTGCTTCTTTTTTTATTACATGATAACTTAAAAACCAAAACAATGGTGTCAACCAGTTTCACTGAGGTGACATAGTTTCAAACGGAGTATCCACTTTTATAAACATTATTAATAATTAGTAGTAATTTAAAAATAATCATAATTCTGGTGTAAATGATGTTATCGTTACCCCTTGAAGTTAGCTTTCTTACAGAAAGGTGTTGTTCCTATTAACTTCCTATGTCTATTGAAACACTG
>NW_013669509.1:87005-88166 GCF_000517525.1 Limulus polyphemus | reverse complement strand
TATTAACATTTATATAGTTAAGATTGCTTATTCAACTTCTTTGATATACACGTCTCATCTAGAGGATTATTAAAGGTTAGCAGTTTATTCAATGACGAGGTCAGGTGCGGCCTAATGTTAGCGTGCCCAGAACGTGAATCCGAGGGTTTAAGGTTCTCGTACCGTTGCTGGAAAAAAAAAACGCTCCACACTTTGAAGAGAGGGTGTGCTAGAAGAAAGACGACCAAATCTCCCTGTTTTGTGAGATAAAACTAACCCAAGGGTTGGCGGTGAATACAGTTAAGTCTTCTCTCAAATATATCAGTTCAAAATTAGGGACGTCTAGCACAGAACAGCACGTGTTTAGTTTAGCGCATAAATATCAAAAACACTGTTAATTAGAACCCCTGATGGCGAAGTAGTAAGTTTGAGCTCTTATAACGCTAAACTTCCTGTTTCGATTCCTGCGGCGGACGCAGTGCAAATAGTCCATCGGGCGCTTAGACGCAGAACAAAACAAAGGAACTCTATTAATGAGAGTTAATTCATCTTTTAAAGATACTTCAAAAATTCACCAATGCTTCTTGTTTGATTGCAAAAAAAAAAAGAACACTGAAACCATAACTTTTTGTTTCAGAAGTTCGCGCCAAGCTAAGCATAGCCGTCTCTGTGTCTAAACTGATATAATAGCGAAAAAGGCAGGTATTAAGCACCACCGCCAATTCTAGGGTTTACTCTTTTCTGATCGAATAGTCAGATTTGATTATCGCTCCTACGACCCCCAAGGCGCGTGGCTAATTTTTGCCACAACGGGTCGCGAACCATTAATCATTGGATTCAGTCTGGGTACGTTAACTACAAGTTCACACCCGGTCCTTTCAACGATGGGGCTTGTAATCCAAAAATATTAAATCCATCGTTTGAAATATCTTTTTTTTAAATTTTTCATCCCCACGATATTGTTCTTTTCATTTATTTGGTCTGTTGGAAATTTCCAAATAAAGTTATTTTTCGCTGATACATTAACGTGGTGCTTTAATTATAATCTTTTATACACTTCTACCATCTACTATACAAATAGCTTAACAGTGGCTCAGCGGTAAATCTGAAGGCTTATAGCGCATGGCCAGGTGGATAAGGCGCTCGACTCACAATCTGAGGGTCGCGGGTTCGAATCCGCAT
>NW_013669509.1:85202-86185 GCF_000517525.1 Limulus polyphemus | reverse complement strand
CTAAATTAGGGACGGCTAGCGCAGATAGCCCTCGTGTAGCTTTGCGCGAAATTCCAAAACAAACAAACAAGCTTATAGCGCTAAAATCCGGGTTTCGATATCCGTGGTGGGCAAAGTACACATAGCTCATTACGTAGCTTTACCCTTAATAATAAACAATCAAGGACTGATCAGGGTTGGAGAAAAGCAACAGTGACCTTTGACAAACGTGAAAAATCAATTTGGATCAGGAAGTGACAATAAATACATCCATAAAATGTTACAGGAAATCTATAAAACATCCAGATTCGACTTATAAACCAATATTTTTATTTTCGGCAGTATATTTCTTAGCTCAGCGTTATACCACAGTAATTCCCCCACACATACACACACACACAAAAAAAACATCAAACCTTGGAAATAAATGTTTCCAGGCTCGAGCAATATAATCGTCGCAATTACCGACTTATACATGATAAAACTGGAAATGTGGGAAAAATCACAGCTGTATTCCCATTTAACTGCTGTTCTCAGCATCCAAAACTCCAACTGAAATTTGAAGATATTGAAAAAAAAAGTCATCGACTTCAGCCGAGAACCACTAACGTCTGTTCACAAAAACCAATTAGTTTCTTATCGGTAGCTTCAAACACAACTAGATGTTTCTTGATTACTGAAAGCTAAAGGTTTCCTAGTCGCTAATGTCTTGTCATTCCTCCTTGTTGTTAAAAGCTACAAAGTTAAAAGGATGCTTCAAGGTTTGTATATAAGCGGTATATCTGCGGACTTATAACGCTAGAATCCGGGTTTTGATACCCGTGGTGGGCAGAGCACAGATAGCCCATTGTGTAGCTTTGTGCTTAATTACAAACAACAACTTAGTATAATTATATGTTCTTTGTTTCAAGAAGGGGGTAAAACTATTCAAACCAAAATTTTGAATCTGTATTTTCAGCAACATAATAGATTAAACATTATTTATCTAACACGCCCCCCCCCCC
>NW_013669509.1:73294-84202 GCF_000517525.1 Limulus polyphemus | reverse complement strand
ACGGGGATTCAAACCCGCAGATTGCGAGTCGAGCGCCCTAACCACCTGGCTTCATTTAAGTAATTTACAAATCATATTTAAAGGTAGCAATTGAAACACAACATTATTTATTTTACTATTATTTGGAGTCAAGCGCCCCAACCACCTAGCCATGCCGGGCCTCCTAATTTTGAACAAATAGACTAGATATAAGGCAGCTAATGAACAACACCAATCACCAGCGCTTGGACTACTCTTGTCTGAACGAAAGTTGATTTTGACAGTCACCTTTATAGCGACCTCAAAATACAGAGTGTGTTTTTTGTTACAACGGACTGCGAACCATTAATCCTCGGGTTTGCGGTACCAGTACAGTAATAATCTACAGCCTACTAGAAGGAGAAATGAAGGATACAGGTAGCTATTGTATGTTTTATTTCTGTACACCGTATTAATACAGCTTGTTAACTTCTGCCATGCCAACAGAAGAATGTTATTGAATATCAGTTACACCTTCTGATATCAACCATGCCAACAGAGGAATGTTATTGAATATCAGTTACACCTTCTGATATCAAAACTATTTTGAAAAACGCCTTACATTATTTTATATTTTCTTCTTTATAATATTTTTTATTATAACATTATCTTTCCTGACATTGTGTGATGTAAACTGGTTCATATTTCAATCATCTAATCACACATTTACATATTTATTAATAAACCAACCGTGACAAACGTATTACAGAGGTTATCAACAAATACTTGACAAACATGAAAATGTTCTCTGTGTAAGAAAACCTAGATTTAAAGATGACGTAATTGATAAAATATTATCGCAGAATCTGTTTGTTGTTTTAATATTTGGTTGTGACCCTTCTGGTCTTGATAATTGATTGACATCGCCATGGCATAGAGTGCACGAGGAATTGAATGTAGGCAATGATGAGTTTATGATACCACACTCGGATTAGGGCTTCCTGCTGTTCCACGGTGCTTCTGGGTTTCTTCTCTTGCACTTCCAGCAGTTTTCAATGGGATGATTGATATCTAGGCTGTTGCCTGGCCAGTGTACTATCTTGATCCTCTCCCTGTGAAGACAGTTCTTCACCTAGAGCAATGAAATAAAAACCGAATATGTCTTTTCAACAGAAATAGAGTGAAATTTCCTCTTTATTTCACGTCTACTATATAAAGTGCATGAAAATTACCAAACTCTGTAGTCTTGTGGTATGGAACAGAGTCATCCTGGAATGTGCACTGGTCATTTACACTGAAGTGGTCTCGAATTGTTGGTTTTAACCGGGACTCGAGGATCTCGATATACTTGCCGTCATTGACAGTGTCTTTCACGAAATATAGGTGCCCCACACCCTGGCCAGAGATACATCCGTATATCATCTGACCCTGCGGATGCGTCACAGTTGCATTCAAACACATTGGAAGAAACTCTTCTCCACATTGTACAAAGTGTTTCTCATGAGACCCGTACAGGTTGAACTTTGGTTTGTCTGAGAAGGTCACATTGCTTCAGTCCAGTCAGCGTGTTCTTTGGCCCAGTTGAACCTCATTTTCCTCACCTTGTTAGTGAGGATAGGTTTCTTTCTGGGAAATCAGCTGAACACAGGCGAGACCGGATGGTGCACGCGGTAACAATGACACCTCAAGTTTCTGCCATGTTTTTTTGATATCTGAGGTCTACGATTCTGCAGGCCCATGTGTTTCAAAACACAATCGTCAGCTTCTGTGGAAATTTCTTCCTACCACTTCCCTTCCTTGCAGGCAGCCTCTCTATACCTCAAAAGTTAACTCGCAATCCTTGACCAGGGTAGCATCATACGTACGTTGTAGCAGATAGGCTTCTACTTGTACCTCTATTTATAATAAAAAAAAACGGCTGGTACAATACCCAAGCAGTTTATAAAGCTTCCGATGTAATAATTAGACAGTATTGCATCATCCATGAAACACAATTGCACCTACACGTATTAGGGCTTCATAACAGACGATGGTTCCGAAGAAAAGTGTGAAAAAATTGGACGATGCAATAAATTTTAACACCACTATATATGACTGGAGTTATAAAGTTTAGATGTATTGTAATCAGAATACTAGGTTTCATAGTTAAATACAAATTTTTGCCTTTGTTGACAATGTCACGAACATAGCTCAAGCCTCACATAGCATTTCATTCATTGCATGTTATACAACTTATCCTACAATTCTACTTAAAGCACGTGATTTATACATTGGGCGCCATTTAATATAATTTCTTCTCATATAGCTAATACATATACACGAAATTGAAAGTTTCATTTACACCAAACCGTTCGAGGTAATGCATTCGAGATTCTATTTATAAGTCTTCTAGTTTGCCTTCAAGGAATAAAGGAAGCATTTGATTCGCTTCCCTGCTTTATAATAAAATCTCACATGAACTTAATTTGAATGTCTCGAGGCTTCTTAAGTACTGGTGTAAAGGTGGATTTGTAGAAGAAGTTATTATCAAACACTTTCTACCTAAATTAATTCATTTGAAAAGTAGTTTAACTGTATTTACAAGAAATAGTGACTAATTTGATAACTTTTTACTTATTGGAATTATTGAGCAACATATTTCTGTCTGTAAACAATGTACAAGCTTATGTAAAGACCATATACGATAGCAACAAGTTTTATTCGACTACGCTTAATCTTTCTCATTCAACCAGGCCTAATATTATATAATATTTATTATTTGTACTATTAATTTCGAGTAACCGAGAGCAATATATTTATGTTTGTTATATATTAGATAATTTATCCTTTGAAAGTACTGATTACCTTTCTTTATTGTGTTAACAATATACCTATTTTAACTTAGTTTGCACAGCTCTTTATCTGAAATGAATTGTTGCTGATTTAGTTCTAACACTTCAATTTCTTCATTTTATTGTATTGAATGAACTTCAAGAATAGTTGTATTAAAACACAAAAACTGAAAGAACACAACTAAACACACTGAAATATGTTAGGTAGAGGACGATAGAGGGTGTAAATGTTCTGTAAGGAACGATAAAGAGGGTGTAAGTTGATTCCTTCTTCACGGTTTAAAATACTATCAATATTTGTAACAATAGTTCATGGCTCTAGAAATAACCTTCACCTTAATAGAATGGAGGTCGCCGATCAATGAATAACAAGGAATTCGTTATAAACATGTTCTGCCAAAGCTGAATGAGCAGTAAGGCCTAACCTTAATGATGTTTATGAATATCTTGTTGAGGTTTAAAATTTTTGGGTATTTGCCCTTTATTCAAGGACATTCTTTTGAAATTCTTTAGGATATGTAATATTTTTCAGTCTTAATGAGTCTATGGACTAGTTGTAAAACCAACTTTACATAAAATATATATGACTAAGGTGTTCAGAAATGCCTTTCACAAAAGGTAAGGCAATCTTAAGAATATTGAAATTATTTTGACAAATGAAATTAGGATCAAGTACTTAAATTTATTTACAATAAATTTCCATCCTCAGACAAGGTTTATTTAACTTCTAGTAATTGTTGGTGTATTGTTTCTTGTGAAAAACGTAATTTTTTTAAAGAATTTTGTTATGAGTTTGAGGATAATGAGATGTTTGTTGTCCCCTTTTATGATTCATTGAGGTATTCTACATCTGCATTTTAATTATAATTTTATCTCTTAAAATTTTATTATTAAAATACTTTGTGTCATGACATTTGACCTTCAGAGGTCACACAAATGCGAAGTAGGAAACTATTGTACTTAACACCTCCTCTTGTTTGGTTAGATAATTATTTTATAGATTAATTTTTATGAAGTATTAAGCTTGTATTGATATTAATCACTTAATAACTTCTGAGTGTAATTCCTTTTCAGTCGGTAAAAGGAAGTGATGTGATAATGGAGACACTTGTTATCCAGCTTAATGAATGATATGTGATAATGGGGACACTTGTTATCCAGCTTAATGGAAGACGTGATAATGGGGACACTTGTTATCCAGCTTAATGAATGGTATGTGATAATGGGGACACTTGTTATCCAGCTTAATGGAAGGCGTGATAATGGGGACACTTGTTATCCAGCTTAATGAATGATATGTGATAATGGGGACACTTGTTATCCAGCTTAATGAATGATATGTGATAAGGGGACACTTGTTATCCAGCTTAATGAATGATATGTGATAAAGGGGACACTTGTTATCCAGCTTAATGGAAGACGTGATAATGGGGACACTTGTTATCCAGCTTAATGAATGATATGTGATAATGGGGACACTCGTAATGTAGCTTAATGAAATATGTATAACAACAGGGGCATTTTGAATGTCAAGGTTAGCAGGTGAATCAGTTGTTGAAATGGATGCATAACGGATAACCTGTTTGAAGGTTCCACTTTTTGAAAGCAACAAAGTCTGCAAAACCAAAGACTATTAAACGGGCCAGACATTTCTTAGCTTCGGGGATCAGACAAGAACAGGCAATTTAAATGGGGTATGTCATCGTTTGTACCACATTGAAACCCTCGATTCTCGTCAGACTCTCGAAATTAAGCTACGTCGAGCTCGATTAATACGATGACATCATAGTATTTTAGGTAGGACCTACGGGCGGTCAGAGAATAGAGAATCTTTCTTTAGCCGCTTCTTTTAAAAGGACGAGTATTGGAAGTAGATTATTTAGACTAGATTTACAACCATGGATTTTTTATGTTATTTCGTTGATGAACTGGAGCTGCAGAAAGTCGAAGGCCAGAAAGTTTGTCAGATGTCTTCGGACTCTTTTGTTGGTAGTAGAGGCGTTGGAAACGTTTTCCAGGAGTTCTTTGAGTGTCTTTTGGGTGGTTATTAGTATTTGGTTTTCTAGACTTTGTTGCGTTTTGTCTTGCAGGGCGTCAGTGATGGAGAACATTTGTCTTGAGTGAAGGAAGTTTCTGATTGGTAGTTTGGTTTTGCGAACAAGACTTGTCATTGGCTACTTTTTGGAGAGTTTAACCCATAGATTGTTGATCTCCGTTCTGGATTCTCTGTTCTGTTTCTATTTTCTTGAGGGCGAAGGGAAATTATCCAATTTTCGAACACTTTCTTGTACACAAAATCAATCAATCATTCACGAACCACTTTCACTCAACCAATCAAGACAATATTACCAAAGAACTCTCCAGCACGGACGATTTACAAGATAAAAAAAACCCATCAAAATCTACAAAACCACAAAAATAAATTTTAATAAACACAAAACTGTCACTAGCCTAGTGACAAAACAACTAATTAATTTTCGAACCACAAACCTTAATAAGCTCCACGAACGTATGTCAAAATGTCGTCTCCAGAAAGAAACCTTCCAACAGATTGCCCATTATAGATCCACTAACCGAATGCCCGTCATGTGACGGTAAATAGTGATCAAGTTTTCTTCTAAAATGAAATCTAAGTAAATGTTTTATGAACATGTTTTCTGCAAATTAATTACATTATAGTAACAATATATGAATGGAGAATGTCTATTCTTTTTGTAATATTTCACGAAAACATTTTTGTGCATATTTGGTCATCTCCTGTAAGTTTTGCTTAATTATAATTTTGACTTATGTATATTTTTATGCTATGTTTAGATGCTCTTTTTGATAAAGCCTTATAGATTGAACCATGCGAAAAACTGGTACTCAAATAAATATTCCTACATCGTCAAATATCTGACCCTGCGATTTGTTAGTCGTGATGGCAAACACGATTAATTTTATGTGGAAAGTCAAATTCACGAAAGTATAACTGTTCATTAAAAATACTTATGAAATTTTTGATTAAATTTAAAAAAAATTCTTACCGAATGTGAAAAACATCAATCATAATGTATTATAGGGTTCTCTATTGCTTTAAAGATATATTTAAGTTGTTTTTGACGCGTACAGTCACTCTTGTTTATTATGTAATATGATATTATCCCTTACTTATTCTATAATTGTATTCGTATTTGTATTTTTCCGAATATTCAAAGAGTTTGTTATGAATATTATAATAAAAATTAAAATAAAATCCCGTCTTAAATTACATTTGAACTCGACACTTCCACGTGAGAAGAAAGCACTATAACCACTATGACATCTTTCTAATTGAGTGTTCACAGATAATTCAAATTCCTAATGTAAAATATCATATTATTGTGTTTTTTCCTAATATTGTAATATCTTTTTATAAACATGAAAAGTTAATAATTAAAACAAAGTTATAAAAATCCCCACTTGATTAGGATTTTCAATTATATTTACAAAGTTACAGCCATATAAGATAAATAACTAAATACAAAATATGTTTTACACAATCGTTATTCCAAATGTAAAAAAAAACTTCCACTTGAGAGAAACCACAGAGCCAATTTGAACGTCACCAACAGATCGAGCGTTACCAACAAAGGGAGCGTTACGAACAGGAAGTGGCTTTTATTATATAGATGATTTTACCAATGAGGCATTAATCATCCAGCTAAACGAAAAATGTATAACAACGAGGGCACTACTCATTTAGCTAAGTGGAATATATTTAAATATGTAATATTAAGGGCACTAGACATCCAACTAAGTGAAACATGCACACAGAAGATGTATAACAATGAGATAATATGGGATATATGTAAATATGTGATACCAAGGGCACTAGCCATCCAGCTAAGTGGAATATATGTAAATATGTGATACTAAGGGCACTAGTCATCCAGCTGAGTTGAATAAACGTAAAAATGCGATACTAAGAGCACTAGACATCCAGCTAAACAAAATATGTATAACAAGAGGGGCACTAGTCATTCTGTTAAATGAAAGATATACAATAATTATTCAGCCAGCTATATTAAAATTATATAAAAATGGTGAGTACAAGCTCGTGTTTTCACTATGTTAACAATTCAACTTTCTCTCATAGACAGAAAAGAGCGAAGTTAAACCTGTTTATTTCGTTATTCTAATAAAACTTGTGTATATAAATGTCATTAAAAATTGGCTTTGCTGCTAAGAGTGCAGTTGCAACTTTCGTTAACTCTACGCCAAAAATAATCGTCTTAATACGTATTCTGTGTTTGTCTAACTATGTAAGTAATGATTGGTGTAAAGGATAATAAAAACAGACTACACAATCTTCGGTGTACAACAATTAAATCAGGAAAATAAAGAACCATATCCTGGAACACATACAGCTTATTTAACCTTCATGTTTCTTAATAGTAATGTTCTAATCTGAACACTATTTGAAAATTAAACGAGTAGACTCGTAAGCTTTGACCCGAAGATATTACCTTTCTTCGATTGCTATGCTTGAGAGACTGTGTGTCATGTCTGAATTCGGTGACAAGCCTCAAAATTCCATTCCGCCTCAGGGCGTGCACATAGTTTTAAGACTTGCCACCAGCAGAAGTCAAGGCAATGCGTCAGGAACAGGACAGCAGTCAGGCGTGCACGAGCTCTTGAAGTAGATCGCCAGCAGCTTCTAATAAAGTACAGTTACTACATTTGATCTTCGGTATTGGAAATATCGATTTCCACTGGGAGGGCTCAAACGTTTGTTTTGCTAGATTACTGCATACAAACACATTACGGATAGATTAGGAACATTTTATATTTTCGTCTGAACGTTGTTCCGTCAGTTGTTCGATATGATTATTTTGAACAATGGTGAACGTTCCATCTGAGTTACCTGCTCTGTTATAACAAGATACGATTAACGGTTTGGATCCACGGTTGTATTGTATAGAAATAAGCTTTTTTTGGCGTATTAGCAGAAGATCTGCTAGATAACGATTTCTTTCACACACTGAGAAGAGGCTAACTCGAGAATGACTATTATATTATTACCGAGAGAACGTTTGTGTTATATGTTCTGAGAGAAACGTCAGCAGATGAGAATATTACAACTAGATTGTGAGTTTTTCTCTCTCTCTCTCAAATGAAACATTTCTCTCACTTCTTCAGATCACCAGGATGTGCGAAAGAATCGTTTCTTTTTATTACTAATAGTAGTTGTGTGAACAAATCAGAAATCACCATGAGTAGTTGTGTGAACAAATCAGAAATCACCACCATCCACACAACTACTCTATATATATATAACTACTCCTGGTGATCTCTGATTTATATATATAACTACTCCTGGTGATGACTGATGTATTTACACAAGTACTCCTGTTGATCTCTGATTTATATATACAACTACTCCTGGTGATATCTGATTTGTTCACACAACTTCTCATGGTGATATCTGATTTATACATCAGTCATCACCTCGAGTAGTTATATATATATACATCAGAGATCACCAGAAGTAATTGTGTAAATAAATCAGAAATCACCTGGAATAGTTGTGTAAATAAATCAGAGATCACCAGGAGTAGTTGTGTATATAAATCAGAGATCACCAGGAGTAGTTATATATATACATCAGAGGTCACCAGAAGTAATTGTGTAAATAAATCAGAGATCACCAGAAGTAGTTGTGTATATAAATCAGAGATCACCAGGAATAGTTGTGTAAATAAATCAGAGATCACCAGGCGTAGTTGTGTAAATAAATCGGAGATCACCAGGAGTAGTTGTGTAAATAAATCAGAGATCACCAGGAGTAGTTGTGTAAATACATCAGAGATCACCAGGAGTAGTTGTATATATAAATCAGAGATCACCAGGAGTATATATATAAATCAGAGATCACCAGGAGTAGTCGTGTAAATAAATCAGGGATCACCAGGAGTAGATGGGTAAATAAATCAGAGATCACCAGGAATAGTTGTGTAAATAAATCAGAGATCACCAGGAGTATTTATATATATACATCAGAGATCACCAGGAGTAGTTGTGTAAATAAATCAGAGATCACCAGGAGTAGTTGTGTATATAAATCAGAGATCACCAGGAGTAGTTGTGTATATAAATCAGAGATCACCAGGAGTAGTTGTGTAAAGGAGTCGGATATCATCATTAGCAGCTGTGTTAACGAATGAATAATTTCCCCGACTTCTTGAAATCATTAGGAATATTAGTGAAAACGAATCAGATATTACAAGATGTAACTGTGTGAAGGAACCATTTCTCTGTCTCTGTATAACTACCAGATGGAAGGTTGGGGCAGAAACTGGTTCATTGAAACAAAGATGAGGAAGGCAGCAAAGACCAACCTGTTACATACCTCAATATTCTGAGCAATAAATCTTATAATTATTGAAAGAGTGCGGTCGTTGCCAAATGATTAACGTACCGGAATGTGAACCTGAGGGTCCACTTTTCGCGTCCCGTGATACATTGTGAATGCGAATACTGAATGTAAAATCTTAAGTTAGAATACAAGGTCCTCCTAAGCATATATAAATCAGATGATAAAGGATAGTGAACAAAAGAACGACCTAAAACAGTATAGGAAGACCCGAAGTCTAAGTACTGGCTAATTTTATATGTGGTTTAATGTACCACGTGTTGATTATTGCGAAATGTACACAATAGGGGAAGACGAAGCTTCAAGTCTGTGAAGGACAATAGCCGATACCTATAAATGTTGCTTGACGTTCGAGCCGTGATGTGCTACTGAATATACTCCGCACTTTCAACTGTGGTGGTGTTATAACTGTGGCAGTTAATTCCAGTTAAGAGGAGCCGCATGGGTGGCGGGTGCTGCTTATTGATTGCCCTCCCTCTGGTAACCATTTTAAAATGAGGAATGGCTATACCTAAACCTCATGGGTCTTTGACCTGGCCGTTTAGACCATGTGTCGTATAAGGTGCGTTTGCATTAAAAATACCAATATCGGTAATAAATTATGACTTTTTGAATAATAATAATAATACTTTCAGTAACAAATACTGCAATACAAAACTTAAAATATTCTTCTTTGGCAGAATGAAAAAAAAAACAACAACAGGGGGATCTTCAATAGCCGTGGCACTTGAAATTATTTTAGGCAGAATTAGTGTAAATTAATCTACGAGACCTTTTTTTCTTTTTTTATTAGCTGTTATTTTTGTGCGCCAGCAATACAAGGCCTGGCATGGCCAGGTGGTTAGGGCGCTCGATTCGTAATCTGCGGGTCGCGGGTTCAAATCCCCGTCACACCAAACATGCTCGTGGGCGCGTTATTATGTTACGGTCAATCCCATTATTCGTTGGTAAAAGGGTAGCCCAAGAATTGGCGGTGGGCGGTGATGACTAGCTGTCTTCCCTCTAGTCTTACAATGCTAAATTAGGGACGGCTAGCGCAGATAGCCCTCGTGTAGCTTTGCGCGAAATTCAAAAACAAACAAACAAAGAGCAATACCAAGCGTGGGGCGCGCGCGTATATCCGATTCGATTTTATTATTCATCTGGATCTCTACCAGCCTACCCTTAAATTGAAATTCATTTAGGTAGGTTTAGAGTAAATTAATCTATGAGACCTTGGGCGTGGTCAAATACATAAATCGAAAGGGTTTGACCTTCCGAGTCCAAAACTGTAATTAGATCTCAAATCGGTCAAGAGATGACAGAGCTATGAGGTAAAAGTTTGTATTTGAAAAAAAAAAAAAAACAAACTCGGAGGCATTCTATGAGTCGCTAAAAAAACTGAGTCGAAGGCAGAAAATACCACAGCGTTAGTAACTGTACGGAGTAAGAACGAGTAATTTTCGCACATTGAAAAATTAGAAAGTGGCTCCAAGGTTCGTGTCGCCACATACGATATAAACAAGGGTAGTGTACAACAAGTGTGAAGGTTAATCTTTACACAATAAATATCAAGTAGGAAAAGTGTCCCGATCATGTAGTTATAGTGGACTTAATAAAAGTTACATTTATCGTAATTAAACTATTCTACCATGTTAAGTTTCATGAACATGTTTGAGGTCATGTAGTTATAGTGGACTTAATAAAAGTTACATTTATCGTAATTAAACTATTCTACCATGTTAA
>NW_013669509.1:69368-73001 GCF_000517525.1 Limulus polyphemus | reverse complement strand
GTAGTTATAGTGGACTTAATAAAAGTTACATTTATCGTAATTAAACTATTCTACCATGTTAAGTTTCATGAACATGTTTGAGGTCATGTAGTTATAGTGGACTTAATAAAAGTTACATTTATCGTAATTAAACTATTCTACCATGTTAAGTTTCATGAACATGTTTGAAGTTTCTTTGTTTCGCAAATTCGCGCAAACTTACACAAGGGCTATTTACGGTTCCATCCCTAATTTTGAACTGGTAGATTAGAAGAAAGACAGCACCATCCGCTAATTTTTGGGCTCTTCTAATTTATTAGTGAGATTTGATCGTTATTCTTTGAAAGTGCGGAGTGATCTCTTGTGACAACGGGACGCGAACCATGTTACCTAAGATTAACGGTCAGGCACACAAATTATTTTAAGATTGCATATTACGTGTGTATTAGTGAGCTTATACTCCTAATAAGGTGTGTTAGTAGCTTTAGATGTACTACTACGATACCAAACCATCTTTTGTTTTTATTCTTCCTTTATATAAATATTTAAAAGTAACCATCGTCCATCATCCTCGTGCCCGGCATGGCCAGGTGGTTAGCGCGCTCGACTCGCAATCTGAGGGTCGCGGGTTCGAATCCCCATCACACCAAACATGCTCGCCCTTTCAGCGGTAGGGGCGTTATAATGTGACGGTCAATCCCACTATTCGTTGGTAAAAGAGTAGCCCAAGAGTTGGCGGTGGGTGGTGATGACTAGCTGCCTTTCCTCTAGTCTTACACTGCTAAATTAGGGATGACTAGCGCAGATAGCCCTCGTGTAGCTTTGTGTGAAATTCAAAACAAACGGTACATATCTTATATTTTAATAACTTTTAAGAGGTTTTTGTTTGTTTGTTTGAAGTTAAACACAAAGTTACATAATGGGCTATCTGTGCTCTGCCCACCACGGGTATCGAAACCCGGTTTCTAGCGCTGTGCCACTGGGAAGCACTTTTAAGAGGAATTATCTTTTAGAGTTGATTACCTAATGTGTTATTACAAGACCAGCTTTGCTGTTTTTTTATCGTTAATAATAAAATGAGAACCGCAAAGATCTTTTTTTGCCTCAGCAAAACCGTTTAAATGTACTGGGTGCGTTATAAGAGTGGCAATCAATACTTTACCGTGGGTGATTAACTCTAGAGTATGATGTCACTCAACTATTCATCGTCAAAGACCATTGGAAACAGTTGTTCATTATTTGAGTCAAACGTGGCCTAGTGGCTAGCGTAACAGACTATGAATCTGAGGTTACTTGATTCGCGTCTCGCACTCCGCAGTTTTTTGGGGTACGTTATAAAAATCAATTAGGACAGCCAACGAATTGACAGTTGATGATACTTCCTTCCTTTAAGTCTGTTAGGAACTGATAGCGGAAGTAGCCGTTGTGTTGTTTTGTTCGAATACCCAAAACAAAACATTCGTTATATTTGAGTTTCCGACACAGTTGGTGGTGCAAACACAGGGATCGAATCTCAATTTTTTTTTTCATAAGCCATCAAGATTATTGTTGAGATATCGAGGGGGTGGTGGTAATATGAGACGTTTCAAGTAAAGCTAACTGTAACCATTATTGAATTGCAACCGTTTTAACTCTCACACGATAAACTGTTTCAAAAGGAAATTAATGTACATATGCAATTACAGGAGAAGAGTCAGAAGATAAAGGGCAATCCCCCCTTCCCACAAGGTAACTTTAAGACCTTTGCTACGTCACAGAATGGAGGAAAACTCTAAATTTACTCTTGTAAGTTACGAGAATCATAATATTTAATTTTCAATGATTTTGAAACATTATATTGATAAGTTGTTTCTTCTCCAGTCCCTTTCCTAAATTTCGAATAAAGTCAGTTATTGAAAGTTTATTAACTGCAAAGTTTGGGATTATTATATCAGTTATACTTATCAATTACATCAATAGGAATGAATGAAATAAAAAAATACTAATTACCAAAAAAACAGTATTTAAAACCTTTTTCAGATACCAATTAGTATAATAATGTACAGAGAAGTTTACCTACTCCAGTGGCGAAGTTTTTTCAAACGAAGAAAATCCTAAAATCAAATAACAAAGAAATGTAGTCCACTTCTCTGTGTTGTGCCTGGGATGGCACTTGCAATCTGCGAGTCATGGGTTCGAATCCCGTCACTGAACATACTCGCATTTTCAGTCAAGGAGGCGTTATAAAGTGACCGTCAGTTCCATTATTCGTTTGTAAAGAATAGCCCAAGAGTCGGTGGTGTTTGTTAGCTGCCCTGTTTCTAGTTTATCAGTTAAAATTACAGGCAGATTACCCTTGAATAGCTTTGCGCGAAATTAAACAAATAAAGAATTTGGTGTTGAATAGACTAGGTAAGAGCAATGCACGACTCTATAACATCATCACTAACAAAAGGACAAAGAAGTCCACGTGGCAGTAACTAAAAGGAGTCTTCTAGGTCTATCGAGAACTTAATTGTTTCAACAATTCAAATACACAAATCTGTAAAATCTAGTATCAAGTAATATAAACAAACTTTTAAAATACATTCCGCTGCAACATTAACCTGCTGACCAAATACTCCATCATGGTTCATTTAAATTCATGCACGTCTAAATGTTGGCACATATTAAGACACGTTTAGAGATTGGTCCAACGCCTAATACACACAATACATATTTTATCTTAACACCCTCTTACAAACCCTTACAGATAATACAACCATCCGTCTACTTGCAGACTCCTATTCGGTTATCACATTGAAGTGGCTGTCATCACTCCAAAAACTATTTCTAAATAACTGACAATATTCCAGTTGGTTTAGGCAAATTGTGATCCTGGTGTTAAGACCTCACAGGTGGTGCTGGTCACGTGCTACACTGTCTACAGTAAACTCGCAATGAACTTGTTGCAAAGATGCTTTTCGGTGCTTTTTACGCTTGGTGTGCTCTTCTACACCGCACACTTCCCCCTCACCAACCTACCTTATTGGTGTACCTATGTAGAAATACTCATCGAGTTCTTGGGTCGAGTGTGGCTCAATGGTTGGCGTGCCAGACTGTGAATCCGTCCCATTTTACTGCCAAAAAAATCGCGCTCCTCATTTTGCGCTACGAGAGTGATGAGACAAAGGTGGGCTATACTGACTAGTTGCCTTCCCTCTATTTTATCACTTCAAAATTAGGAACGGGTTGTTTACATAGTCCACGAGTAGCGTTGCACGAAATTTAACAAACAACACCTTTGGAAAGCGCATTTTGTGAAAGATGCCGCATGTTCAAGAAGTGTCCCAGTACTGCGAGGGGAGAATATTTAGTGAGCCATTTCACGTACTCAAGAGGAATCCAAATAGTACTACAGGGGAGGGTGCTTACTGAAGTCTTGGGTAAGCTATGCTGCATGTTCAAGGAGTGTCCGAACACTATTGCAAAAGGAATGTGTATACTGAAGTAATAAATTCAGTAGGATATTACTAAAACCAGTTACTTAAGTGTTCGTGTTGAGTGCTTTTAACTCTGACTTCTATTTCGAGACTGCATTACTATTTCTGAAACATGAAACGTTTAATCAAATACTAGCTATTCAGTTTCATTCAACTAAATGTACATATGCAACCAAAAAAAATTAAAATTTAA
>NW_013669509.1:65177-68387 GCF_000517525.1 Limulus polyphemus | reverse complement strand
GTGTAGCTTTGCGCGAAATTCAAAAACAAACAATCCTACACTATGGAAACTTTTTAAATAATGAAACAATAAAAACTTTTAAACCTACTTACCCGAACTTCATACTTTTACTGTACAATAAAGAGTAACATTATATTTTTTCGAATTTTTGAACAAACGTATCCCAATTCCGCTCGAATAAAAAGACAATAAGTGAAAATATCTGAACGTTCTCCTAAAGTTTCATTAAATTTTCATCATTGCCCGATATATATTATATTCCTTTCGTGTTTCGCAGCAGAAGAGAGACAAGTTGTCAACAGAACACAGATAGGCCTTCAATAGAATACAGACATGCCATCAACAGAATACAGACAGACCTTCAATAGAATACAGACAGGCCTTCAGTGGAGCGCAGCCAGACCATCAATAGAGTATAGACAGGCCTTCAGTGGAACGCAGACAGACCGTCAACAGAATACAGACAGGCCTTCAATAGAATACAGACATGCCATCAACAGAACACAGACAGGCCTTCAGTGGAGCTCAGCCAGGCCGTCAATAGAATATAGACATACCTTTAATAGAAGACAGACAGGCCTTCAGTGGAACGCAGACAGACCGTCAACAGAAAAAAGACAGACCATCAACAGAATACAAACACGCCGTCAACAGAACACAGATAGGCCATCAGTGGAACGCAGACAGACCGTGAAAAGAATATAGACAGGCCTTCAGTGGAACGCAGACAGACCGTCAACAGAATATAAAGAGGCCTTCAATGTATCACAGACAGGCTGTCAACAGAATACAAATAGCACGCCAACAAAACACAGACAAACTGATCATGTGGTTACAGCCAGCTACATCGACACAACTTCAATTACTTTTTTTTTCCTTTTATGTGAGACGAGTAACAGTTGTTGAGAGTTTCTTTTGTTTACCATTAAAAGTGCAAGTAAATCAATTTAATCTGAGCCATGTTGTTCTACACATGTTTCTCTTGTGTGTTCCGTGGAGGTTCATGCCCCGTGAGACTTTACAAGTATTGATCTGGTGTGTCTTATTTTACCCATAAGCCCCGAGACGTGTGTGTCTTCAGCTCTATCAGTATTAAACTCCAGTGGTTGGTACAAAAGGTGAGTTTAATTTTTTTTTTTCGGTTTATCTGTTAAATCTCATGTTACGTTTGGTTATTTTATCATTTTGGTGTTTGTAATACAAGTGTGTGCATGAATTATTAATAGTTATTTAAACTCGCGGATATAAGAATGCACTTCTGAACAACAACAATAATTTTATTTTCTGAGTTCAATAACATTATACGCTTACATAACGATCTTATGGTTACGTCTATTACTATTATCATTTAATTGACTAGGTAAGTATCAGTTTAGACAATATGGAAACTCATTTTACTCCTTTTCTTCAATGATTTTAACCCTTTATAGTTTTTCCGTTTTATATTTGTGATGAAAAGGCAACACGTATATTTTTAACAACTGAAAACTCAGTAGTGAGCCATGCTACGTATTCAAGGGGTGTCCGAATAATACTGAGATGGAACATCGCGTGTTAAAGGATGTTTAGTAAGTCGTGCTACATGTTCAAGGGGTGTCCAGATGATACTGCGATGGAACATCGCGTGTTAAAGCATGTTTAGTAAGCCGTGCTACATGTTCAAGGGGTGTCCAGATGATACTGTGAGAGAACTGCACGTGTTAAAGCATGTTTAATGAACATCTCACTTTCCAAGTGGTCTAAGAGTTGGCGGTTGGTGCTGTTGACTAATTGATTATTTAAAGTGCTCAGCTGTGGATTGGAAGATCAAAGGTTCGAGCCACTATAAGCTGCTGAACACGCTTCACACTTTCATCTATAGATACGTTATAAATGTAACAGCCAATCTTATTATTCGGTTAGGATCCGTAGAATGAGTGGGGGTGCCGCTAACCTGGTTGCCCACAGTATTTCTAAATTAGGGATGGCTATACCTGAATTTTAATGGCGTTTGACCTGGCCATATTGCCATAAGGTGCCGTTCAGCTTGCAAATACCAATGATAAAGACATACAGGTTGAGCTGAGCAACGTACAATAACTTAAAATATTAGACTTAACGCTATTCGTTTAACGTTTTGGATCCGTATGAAGTGTGCTTTTAACAGAGGGTACATTGCATTAAGTTAATATTACTGTCCAATTAAGCAACGTTCCTGATAAGTCGGTTATTGAACTTCATGTATCCCAAATATTTTATTTAAAACTAAATTGTTATAAATATTTAAAGCTTTATTTAATTGGTTGAACATAAAAACACGTATTCCCCACTTCTAAAATGTAGTTAAACCAAGTAAGAAAATTTTTTCTACATCATGAAAAACGCCTGTGATACTTTGTAACGTAATATAACCATTTTTAAAACTTATTATTATAATTGTCTTTTTTTTTGGGGGGGAGGAGGTTGTAATAATTATAACACGTCATCTTATTTTAAAAAGGGTTGAGAGATGGGAACGTAAATCTGAGAATTAACGGTTCGCGATCCGTTGCAGTAAACGAAACGCCCTTCTCACTTTGAGGACTTGTGGGAGGGGGGGCACTATAAAGGTGACGGTCAAATCTCGCTATTTGAAAAAACATGAATGATCCGGGAGTTGTAGCTGTGGGCTAGTTACTTACCGTCCAGGAATGCCCATGGGCAAATAGCCCTTGTTTGGCTTTACACGAAATTTCTGCAGTAGGTGGACAAAAAGGGGTGGAAACTAACGACTTAAGTTACAACATATGTATGCTGATTATCTTTATTTCAAAATTTTCAATTACATTTAGCATCATAAAATGTAATGTTTCTTTATTCTTGTTACATTCATGTATTCTAACTCTCAGTGGCACAGCGATAAGTCTGAAGGCTTATAACGCTAAAAATCGGGCAAAGTACAGATAGCCCATTGTGTAGCTCTTTGTATATCTCCAAACAGATTTATGTTCTAAATTCCAAAAGTTGTGTTTGTCTGATTACCCATTTTTGTTTGCGATGAGCCTAAGTGTTAACTCTATACTACTTTACCAATAACAGTATTTAGTTGTATAAATTTATCCTTCGAACACAAAAACTAGAAAACCTTGTGCTCTTAATTTGGGGGTGGGAGATAAGTATAAAGATGAACGAAGCGAGAATATTTTTTGGTAAAAATATTGTTACGACAGCGGAGGTCACGTGACGCTAGTA
>NW_013669509.1:61551-65118 GCF_000517525.1 Limulus polyphemus | reverse complement strand
GTACGGTATTCTTTTAAATAAGACGGCCAAGGAGTGACGGCAAGAATGTAATGCTGTGTCATTGAACTGCGGACAGAGAGAGAGAGACGTATTGTTGAGCACGTGAGACGTTCGTTGTGAATTATAGCGTTTGTTATAGCGCGACTGTGGAAATTAAGTGTTTTGCAATATTGTATTCAGAAACAATAAACCAGTTTTATTTGAGAAAGGACTTGTATCGCTAAAGTTTCTTCGGAAAGAATTTTTATGTAAAATTAACTAACGAACGGAGGTGTAACAATATTCAAAGTGGGGTTGCACGTGCCTATTCTGCACCACTGGTTAGCCGTCTATGTGATAACGTGTGAGTTCCAGCAAAAGTTAAACGAACGGATTAATACAGTTATTCAGTGAACTGTGCAAGGATTGCAGCATTACTGATTCAGGACATGGCATCACTGAGGCCAATGGTTGCCAACATGACGTGCTCAGAACGTAACTGTTGGTTTGGCATGACTTTCGTCGTTTAGTTAGATACGAACCAACTATCGTTTCTGCCAGTCACTCGAACGAGATACACACACCAAGTGATCATAACTAAAACAATTTGAACATATTTAACCCTAGAAGTGATATAAGTGGAAAGTCTATATTTTAGTATATGAAGAAGAAAGCTACATAATTATTAACCAAATATAAAAATCTTGAACAACAACGAGTTTCTACAAATTATTTTATAGAGTATCGAACCAAACATTCGTCAAGTATTAGTAACGAATGTTTCTGTTACATAAGCCTATGTGTGTATAGCCATCTCTTACTTGGAACTGAGAGAAAAAAAGTTATCAACATTTAGTGGGCTACTCTTGTCTCACCGAATAGTAGGATTTTACTGTCACTCTTCTAACGCACCTAAGGCCCCAAAGTGCGGGACATACCTTTGCAGCAACAAATAATGAACCCTGTAGTTTACAGTCAGGGCACGTTATGCGTTAAGCCACTCCCAGACCTTAAATGACACGCCTACTTATTAAAAAAAAATATTTTCCCTCGTTTCCTTTGATAATACTATTTTATTGCTTTTAGTTGCTATTGGTCCAGCTCAACTAATGAGTTCGGGTACAAAAAACATATCTGAAATATTCTTGTTTTTACACGCATCTGTGGTCCGTAAAAACGACTAATTAAGAAAAAAAAAACATTTTATTCAAACGGAATTATAGTCGTTTATAAGCCTGCTTGATATTCCAAAGTGCATAGTTCGTTTTGTTTTTAGTTATTCCATTTCGTAGCACGGAACACTGAGTTTTGATGTAGTTTCCTGGGCCTATTAATCCTCAAAGTTATTCTGTTTTTGTTTCAATAAAATCCTTCCCAGGTGCACCATAAGCCAAAGTCATTTCCTTCTTATTGATAAGTCTTTCGTCACTAGCGGCCTCTCCTTGGGGGAGGGGGGAGTAACATCCCTTAGTTTCTAACAAGTGAAGCGCATAATCGACGAACTCGTGAGAAAAAAAAAAACATGTTACCTTAAGTGTCTCTCTAACAAAAGCACTTTATTGTATCAGTGAGCCAGCTGCGGGTTCTGTGATTAATATCTGCACTCGTTGTCACACACACAAGCTACGTAGAGGTACAAAACGATTGATATGACTGTGCACCGGTGGACGTACAAAACGGTGCACTCGTTGTCACACACACAAGCTATGTAGAGGTACAAAACGATTGACATGACTGTGCACCGCTGGACGTACAAAACGGTGCACTCGTTGTCACACACACAATCTATGTAGAGGTACAAAACGATTGACATGATTGTGCACCGGTGGGCGTACAAAACGGTGCACTCGTTGTCACACACACAAGCTATGTAGAGGTACAAAACGATTGACATGACTGTGCACCGGTGGACGTCAAAAAATTCCACCATCTTCAGGAGACCAGAAGAAATACTGAAAATTTCATTTTTATACAAGCAAGTTGTCTCCTGAAGATGGTGGAATTTTCTCCACCGAAATATAGTGAGTAAAATATTGTTTACTTCTTGTATTTTGTAATCTCCTTTTAATGACGTAAATAAATAATAACAGCCATTGGTGTTTACAGTTATGTGGAGTATTTATGCTCAGTACAGTTGGGTATTGGTTAGATTGTTTCTTTGAACTACCAATCAATGAAAATTATTAAATTCCTCAGCCAATGATGTTTAAACAAAATTAATTATGGAAAATTCGAAATTTTACCTGTCATTTTTACATTGTGTCGAACTTTACCTGTCATTTTACGTTTTGTCGAACTTTACCTGTCATTTTTACATTGTGTCGAACTTTACCTGTCATTTTTACATTGTGTCAAACTTTACCTGTTATTTTTACATTGTGTCGAACTTTACCTGTCATTTTTACATTGTGTCGAACTTTACCTGTCATTTTTACATTGTGTCGAACTTTACCTGTTATTTTACGTTTTGTCGAACTTTACCTGTCATTTTTACATTGTGTCGAACTTTACCTGTCATTTTTACATTGTGTCGAACTTTACCTGTTATTTTACGTTTTGTCGAACTTTACCTGTCATTTTTACATCATGTCGCAATGTAAAAATGACATGTAAAGTTAACAGGTAAAGTTCGACAACACAATGTAAAAATGACAGGTAAAGTTCGACAAAACGTAAAATTGAACTTTACCTGTCATTTTTACATTGTGTCGAACTTTACCTGTCATTTTTACAATGTGTCGAACATTATTTGTCATGTTTACGTTGTGTAAGAATAAATTAGTTTTATTGCGCGCGGTCAATAACATCTCACAGACTTTTAAAATTATCTTAGTAAACATTGGCTTGCCTTACAACTAAACAGAATGTCACTGTTTTAATTAGAAAAAAGGCGTGGTGTGTAAATCGCTGTTTTAACTGTGTTTAACTCCAGGAGGAAGGGTCAGGCATAGCCTATTGGTTAGTGTACCTCGCCTGTAAGTCCGAGGGTTCGTGGTTTGTAGTCCTTCTGAACTGTGGGTGTATTATAAGGGAGATGGTGAATTCGATCACACAAGAGCTGATCAAAAGCTAACGGTAGGTGCTCTTGACTAGCTGCCTCTAGTCCAGTTTATCAGTAAAAATTAGGGATTACCATGTTCTAAAACTAAGGTGGAACTCCTGTATTCCTCGGTGTTCTACAACTCCCATGTGAATTTATTGATTAACCGACATTTTAAAGTGATATTTCCATTTTATCTACATTATGGCCAAAGATGATTGGGCAAAAAGTGTTATTTTTTACAAAAAAATTACGCTCCTGAGGATGACACAATAGTATACGTCGAAACATGTAGAGTGTATGAGATTGTTTTCCAGTTTCATCGGAGTTTTTATCCTGTACAGTAAGTTATTGTATTTTAGTAATTTGATGACTGGAAACAATCTCATTGTATAGAATTGTGTTTAAGATTGTCATTGTTTTTAAAAATTGTGAGTTTTTAAGATAGTGTTTTGTAACATGTATGATATAGTGTAGTTAATATAGTGTTTTGTAACATGTATGATGTAGTTTAGTTAATATAGTGTTTTGTAACATGTATGATGTAA
>NW_013669509.1:55083-60551 GCF_000517525.1 Limulus polyphemus | reverse complement strand
TGTATGATGTAGTGTAGTTAATATAGTGTTTTGTAATAGATTAACTACACTACACTATAGCACACATATTACAACACACTAGATTAACTACACTACGTCATATGTTATAAAACACTGTATTAACCAAACTACATCATACATGCTACAAAACACTATATTAGCTAAACTACATCATACGTTACAAAACACTATATTAGCTAAACTACATCATACGTTACAAAACACTATATTAGCTAAACTGCATCATACGTTACAAAACACTGTATTAGCTAAACTATATCATACATATTATAGAACACTATATTAACTACACTACATCATACATATTATAGAACACTATATTAACTACACTACATCATACATGTTACAAAACACTGTATTAGCTAAACTACATCATACATGTTACAAAACACTGTATTAGCTAAACTATATCATACATATTATAAAACACTATATTAACTACACTACATCATACATATTATAGAACACTATATCAACTACACTACATCATACATGTTACAAAACACTATATCAACTACACTACATCATACGTTACAAAACAATATATTAGCTACACTACATCATACATGTTACAAAACACTATATTAACTACACTACATCATACATGTTACAAAACACTATATTAACTACACTACATCATACATGTTACAAAACACTATATTAACTACACTACATGATGCATGTTACAAAACACTATATTAACTACACTACATCATACATGTTACAAAACACTATATTAACTACACTACATCATACATGTTACAAAACACTATATTAACTAAACTACATCATACATGTTACAAAACACTGTATTAACTACACTACATCATACATGTTACAAAACACTATATTAACTAAACTACATCATACATGGTGTGTTGTAATATAATGTGATGTAATGAGGAATGGTTAGCGTATGTGGTACAGTTGATGTAGTACAGTACAGTTAATATAGTGTTGTATAGTTGTTGTAGTACAGTAAAGTTAATATAGTGTTGTATAGTTGATGTAGTACAATACAGTTAATATAGTGATGTATAGTTGATGTAGTACAGTAAAGTTAATATAGTGTTGTATAGTTGATGTAGTACACTACAGTTGATGTAGTGTTGTATAGTTGATGTAGTAAAGTACAGTTAATATAGTGTTGTATAGTTGATGTAGTACAGTAAAGTTAATATAGTGTTGTATAGTTGATGTAGTACAATACAGTTAATATAGTGTTGAATAGTTGATGGACGTAGTACAGTACAGTTAATATAGTGTTGTATAGTTGATGTAGTACAGCAAAATTAATATAGTGTTGTATAGTTGATGTAGTACAATACAGTTAATATAGTGTTCTATAGTTGATTTAGTACAGTACAGTTAATATAGTGTTCTATAGTTGATGTAATACAATACAGTTAATATAGTGTTATATATTTGATGTAGTACAATACAGTTAATATAGTGTTGTATAGTTGATGGATGTAGTACAGTACAGTTAATATAGTGTTGTACAATTGATGTAGTACAGTAGAGTTAATATAGTGATGTACAGTTGATGTAGTACAGTAAAGTTAATATAGTGTTCTATAGTTGATACAGTACAATACAGTTAATATAGTGTTGTATAGTTGATGTAGTACAGTAAAGTTAATATAGTGCTGTATAGTTGATGTAGTATAGTTAATATAGTGTTGAATAGTTGATGGATGTAGTATAGTACAGTTAATATAGTGTTCTATAGTTGATGTAGTACAGCAAAATTAATATAGTGTTCTATAGTTGATGTAGTACAATACAGTTAATATAGTGTTCTATAGTTGATTTAGTACAGTACAGTTAATATAGTGTTGTATCGTTGATGTAGTACAACACAGTTAATATAGTGTTGTATAGTTGACGTAGTACAATACAGTTAATATAGTGATGTACAGTTGATGTAGTACAGTAAAGTTAATATAGTGTTCTATAGTTGATATAGTACAATACAGTTAATATAGTGTTGTATAGTTGATGTAGTATAGTTAATATAGTGTTGAATAGTTGATGGATGTAGTACAGTACAGTTAATATAGTGTTTTATAGTTGATGTAGTACAGCAAAATTAATATAGTGTTGTATAGTTGATGTAGTACAATACAGTTAATATAGTGTTCTGTAGTTGATTTAGTACAGAACAGTTAATATAGTGTTGTATAGTTGATATAGTACAACACAGTTAATATAGTGTTGTATAGTTGATGGATGTAGTACAGTACAGTTAATATAGTGTTGTACAATTGATGTAGTACAATACAGTTAATATAGTGTTGTATAGTTGATTTAGTACAGTACAGTTAATATAGTGTTGTATAGTTGATTTAGTACAGTACAGTTAATATAGTGTTGTATCGTTGATGTAGTACAATACAGTTAATATAGTGTTGGACAGTTGATGTAATACAAGACAGTTAATATAGTGTTCTATAATTGATGTAGTACAGTAAAGTTAATATAGTGTTATATAGTTGATGTAGTACAGTAAAGTTAATATAGTGTTGTATGGTTGATGTAGTACAACACAGTTAATATAGTGTTGTACAGTTGATGTAGTACAGTAAAGTTAATATAGTGTTGAATAGTTGATGGATGTAGTACAGTACAGTTAATATAGTGTTGTATCGTTGATGTAGTACAATACAGTTAATATAGTGTTGGATAGTTGATGTAATACAAGAGAGTTAATATAGTGTTTTATAATTGATGTAGTACAGTAAAGTTAATATAATGTTATATAGTTGATGTAGTACAGTAAAGTTAATATAGTGTTGTATGGTTGATGTAGTACAACACAGTTAATATAGTGTTGTACAGTTGATGTAGTACAGTAAAGTTAGTATAGTGTTGTATAGTTGATGTAGTACAATACAGTTAATATAGTGTTGAATAGTTGATGGATGTAGTACAGTACAGTTAATATAGTGTTCTATAGTTGATATAGTACAGCAACATTAATATAGTGTTGTATAGTTGATGTAGTACAGTACAGTTAATATAGTGTTCTGTAGTTGATTTAGTACAGTACAGTTAATATAGTGTTGTATAGTTGATGTAGTACAATACAGTTAATATAGTGTTGTATAGTTGATGTAGTACAATACACTTGATAATAGTGTTGTATAGTTGATGTAGTAAAGTACAGTTACTATAGTGTTGTACAGTTGATATAGTACAATACAGTTAATATAGTGTTGTATAGTTGATGTAGTACAATACAGTTAATATAGTATTGTATAATTGATGTAGTAAAGTACAGTTAATATAGTGTTGTATAGTTGATGGAGGATAGTGTATTATAATGATGTAGTGTAGTGTATAATTTTGAATAATGAATACCGTATAGTTCATATATGTAACTATAGATAGTGCAGCCCAAAATTATAGACATCTTTCTTTGAAATGAATGTAAAAATCCATATGTCACAAGTGCTCTGATTAATATAAAACTGTCGAGAAGATCATTCATCAATTAATAATATATTTGTTGTCTAGTTAGTGAATGCTGCTTTTCCCAAACCTTTATCATTCTAACATAGAATAATATCAACATAATTACTATTTAGCAAAAAAGAAATATGAAGAATTGCAAACCAATTATACAGTAAATATAAGTGTAAGTAGCCGGAAAGGTTAATTTTACATGCCTTATTAATATGAGTGATTTAACCTATTACTGTATAACATTTAAAAGCCTACTGAACAACGCCGTTTACTGGAGCAAACTCTTGAAAACAAAGATCACCAGAAGAGACCGGTATATTTTAAAGGGACAGAAACGTACACTTGAAAGAACCTAACGTGCTAAATCACGTTTATCAAATATCAAAAATTCTCAGTTTGTTGTTGTGATAAAACAGCTATTAAACACGTTTGTATTTATGCCACTTTTAGACATTTATAAATAGTTTAAGATCATTATTCTACACCATTTTATGTGTTTTTGACGAAAGTAATATGTCACGTAGTTGAAGGAGTGACAGCTAATTTTTTGTAAAGATAATACCCTACTTTCAACCTTACACAGGTCTGTCAATAAAGATGAAATATGTTTTTCTCCTGGCGTTCAATAAACCATTGTTATTCACACCGTACTCTGAGTAGCCAACACTTTAATCAGCTGAAAACTGAATTACAATATTTGAAAATTTCAGTGTGAATATTTCCTTTTGTCCTAAACTTTTTAAGAATTTTTATATATAGTATAACATGTTATTTTATGGAACCTCCCCAAGTCTTCTTTATTTATAACTAACAGACACAAATAGCAGTTTCCAAAATGAGATTCTAATCACTTTTAAGTCACCGATTGATTTTTTTCTTTAGCATTTCAGTGAAAAATCTTATATTCAATTAAAGTTATCCAACTTCATTGGGGAAAAATATCTATAAACCAGAGGAACCAGAATATCCAAGTAATCAAGAACCTATTGTACCATTCTGCAGGCTAGGAATGTTATAAATAATGAATTAATTTAAGTGTTGTTAATATATCTCCCCTCGAACTCTTGTTCATCTTTACACAGAAACTACAAGCTTCAAATCCATCGTCACGCAACGAACTTAATCTTCAAATATTTAGAGTAAATTTTTATAAAGAATTTTATACATATTCCACATTTATTTATGAATGAGATTATTTGTGTTTTCAGTTCCATGGTACTTAAGTTGTTTCTTAATTAATTAGTGAATTAATTACCCCTTTTATCAGAGAAATATGATCCTTGTTTTTTTATATTCTATTTCTTCATACATTTACTAAGTACTGTTCAAGAAGCTTAATAAACAAAAAACAAACAGACGTGTGATATTAATAGACAAAAATTGAAATGTGAAATGTTGGCTGCAGACAGAATGATCTGTCACGTTGCCTCGGATTTAGCCCCTCAGTGGCACAGCGGTATGTCTGCGGACTTACAACGCTAGAATCCGGGTTTCGATACCCGTGGTGGGCAGAGCACAGATAGCCCATTGTGTAGCTTTGTGCTTAATTACAAACAAACAAACAAAGCCTCGGATTTCCATTTTCACCTTAAACGACTATGACCGTGCTTGTATTCATAATTTTATTTCTTCTGTTTTTTGAAGGAATTCGTTCATCTTGAAATTTATCTTTTTCTATATTTTCTTTTAAAATTTTTTATATCTTTCGTGTTCTTAGGGCTATTTATTTGGTATCTAAGCAACTGTGTTTGTACCTTGGGACAAGAACTTCATTCTGTTTTGCTTTTGTTGTTTTTACAAATGTTTTGTCGTAAATAAGATATTTTCTTTTTACATTGAGCGTGTAAACCAGCATTTATTTACAACTACTACATGATGCCAAGGTTTGTCAATTAATATAAGCAGCATATTCTTTTATATGGTTTCTTTAGTTTGTTTGAAGTTAAGCACAAAGCTACACAGTGGGCTATCTGTGCTCT
>NW_013669509.1:50572-54178 GCF_000517525.1 Limulus polyphemus | reverse complement strand
GTGCTCTGCCCACCACGGGTATCGAAACCCGGTTTCTAGCGTTGCAAGTCCGCAGACATACCGCTGTGCCACTGTTGGTCGGTTTCTTTAGTTGACATTAGTATCTGTTAATTCTAAACACACTATTCAATTTCAACTTTATCGATTAATTTTGTTCGGATTTTTATGATTTAAGTTGTTCTTTTTATTTTACCCTCAAACAAGATTTCTAATTTCAATAAAATACTAATTAACGTATGTACTATACATTTTAAATCAAATTATTTTCGGTTAACCACAATCTTAATCATAATGGGAAAGTGAGAAATATTATTATAATGATTACGACAAAAATTGAAGAATTCATAACCTGTTCAAATTTACTTTCTCTCTCTCTTTATAGACTCTAAATACTTTTTTCCTATTTCGAATTATATAATGTGATCTTTTATAGGTAACAAATGATTACATGTCTCAGTCCCGTTACTTAACACAGAACATTTTACTCGTTTACATGGTGAAGTGAGCCTAGACTCCCAATCTAAAAGCCGCAGGTTCGAATCCCCCTCACCGAAAATGCTCGCGCCCTTTCAGCCGTGGGGGCATTATAATGTGATGGTCAGTCCCACTTTTCGTTGGTAAAAGAGTAACCCAAGAGTTGACGATGGTTGGTGTTGACTAGCTGCCTTCCATTGCTAAATTAAGGACGGCTAGCGCAGATAGCCCTCGTGTAGCTTTGCGCGAAATTCAAAACAAACTAAACCATACAGATATCCTTGTGTAGCTTTGCGCGAAATTCAAAACAAACTAAACCATACAGATATCCTTGTGTAGCTTTGCGCGAAATTCAAAACAAACTAAACCATACAGTTATTCTCGTGTAGCTTTGCGCGAAATTTGATGAATTACTCACAATTGAAATTTTATCCTAAGTTTCTATTTAAATTTACTGTGAGTGCCAATCTTTTAAATGTTGTAGAAAATTAATTTGCTCTTTACAGAATCTAGAAATAATGAATGGTTATTTTTGATATTTTGTAGCTTTAATTATTTTATTTATTATAATTTTCTTTGTGCTTGATTAAATATTATCTTCGAAACTCAAGTAATTTCAAATGTCAATTAGCTGAGTTTGTCTAATCAGTTGTTTCACAATAAACTACTTTATTTCATGTTATGAAATAAATACAATTAATATAATAGATGACGGAATATGAAGAAACGGAAGGTTAAATATTTACAAAAAAATCCATTTAGTTACACAGTAAAGTTTGGAAAAGTTAATTAAGAATGGCGAGACTAATAGAATAGATGACGGAATATGAAGAAACGGAAGGTTAAATATTTACAAAAAAATCCATTTAGTTACACAGTAAAGTTTGGAAAAGTTAATTAAGAATGGCGAGACTAATAGAATAGATGACGGAATATGAAGAAACGGAAGGTTAAATATTTACAAAAAAAATCCATTTAGTTACACAGTAAAGTTTGGAAAAGTTAATTAAGAATGACGAGACTAAAGCTAAAACAAATATTAATAATATTAATATCTAACTTTCGTTCTTACAAATTACATTGTACCTAGTTTTTGTGTTGTATGTCGTTTAAAAACACACTGTCTCATGAATGAAAATCGAAGTAAATTATCATCCCAAATCAGAATAAAATTGAACATTCACACGGCCCGAGTATAGCCTAATGGTAAGCGTGCCGGGCTGCGGATCGATACATCCAAGGCTCTAATAGCGCATTGAATAGACAGATAGATAGATAAACCTGTGTAATATAAAATGATTGGAATAGAAAGAACAACACATATATAAACTTACCGCTGTCTCTGCGGGGGACATGGTGCTTTGGAGAAATATAAATCGTTTGTGTTATACAATGTGGAATTAGCTTCTACATTGCTTTTTTTTTTTCAGTGTTAGTTAAGCCTGAAATCAAAATGGCCACTCGTGTCCCTTACAATACTGCATTAGTTTTACAAAGAATTCATAATTCGATGTTCGTGACTTTTGTCAACTCTTGTTGTTAAGTGGAACTTGTCATAGGCCTGCGTGTTATCCACACCATTAGTAACTCAAACACTATACTCTGGGAACTAGAACTAGTGAGACTAGTCTCTTTGACGTTACTAACACAAAACATATGCAGTGTTCAGAATCACACAAACAAACATTAGGTACACAAATCGCTGTTACCAGAAGCGAAAACTGTCCGATCTAATAAATCAACACTTTTCGGTAGAAGCTTCAGGAAATATTCCAAATTTGCATCAGAAATAAGTGTGCTTATGTTCAGAGAAATCTGTTACGTCTTTATTTCTATATGGATTAACAAAATTGAACAGTATAGAAAATGGCAATATTTTGTGTTGTTACCCTGACGTAGATAGGTTGACTCAGCGATAAGTCTGCGAGCTTATACCACAAAAAACCGGGTTTCGATACCTGTGGTGGGAGAGCAAAGATAGCCCGTTTTCAGCTTTATGCTTAATAACAAATATCTCTATTTCTATTTCAGGGGCGTTGTTCCTTCATTAACTCCCCCTCATTTAGTGGCTTATAATTTATAATTTAAATACCTTCAAGTTTGTTGCCTTTTTTTTTATTAGTATAAATTTATGTTGTTTCAACTTACAACCGGACATCTAAAGAAACACATTTGTTAATACCTTACGTATCGCTTTATTATCCACTACTGTGCACGAATAGCGGAACACATTTATATTGCAAGATGATATAATGATTTTTGACTACTATTTTTATACTTCAAATGTTTAGTTTATTGAGAATAATTGTTTGATGTGAATAGAAGTACATATCCTTATCTTTAGTTTATTGAGGATAATTGTTTGGTGTTTATAGAAGTACATATCCTTATCTTTAGTTTATTGAGGATAATTGTTTGGTGTTTATAGAAGTACATATCCTCATCGTTAGTTTATTGACGATAGTTGTTTGGTGTGAATAGAAGTATATATCCTCAACGTTAGTTTATTGAGGATAGTTGTTTGGTGTGAATAGAAGTATATATCCTCATCGCTATCCACACCAAACAACTATCCTCAATAAACTAAATCGTCAATAAACTAACGTTGAGGATATGTACTTTCAATAAACTAACGATGAGGATATGTACTTCTATAAACACCAAACAACTGAATAGTTGTTTGGTGTTTATAGAAGTACATATCCTCATCGTTAGTTTATTGACGATAGTTGTTTGGTATTGATAGAAGTACATATCCTCATCCTTAGTTTATTGAGAATAGTTGTTTGGTGTGGATAGAAGTATATATCCTCAACGTTATTTTATTGAGAATAGTTGTTTGGTGTGGATAGAAGTACATATCCTCAACGTTAGTTTATTGAGAATAGTTGTTTGGTGTGGATAGAAGTACATATCCTCATCGTTAGTTTATTGACGATAGTTGTTTGGTATTGATAGAAGTACATATCCTCAACGTTAGTTTATTGACGATAGTTGTTTGGTGTGGATAGAAGTATATATATCCTCATCGTTAGTTTATTGAGGATAGTTGTTTGGTGTTTATAGAAGTACATATCCTCATCGTTAGTTTATTGAGGATAGTTGTTTGGTGTGGATAGAAGTACATATCCT
>NW_013669509.1:47451-49632 GCF_000517525.1 Limulus polyphemus | reverse complement strand
TAGAAGTACATATCCTCAACGTTAGTTTATTGACGATAGTTGTTTGGTGTTTATAGAAGTACATATCCTCAACGTTAGTTTATTGAGGATAGTTGTTTGGTGTGAATAGAAGTACATATCCTCAACGTTAGTTTATTGACGATAGTTGTTTGGTGTTTATAGAAGTACATATCCTCAACGTTAGTTTATTGAGGATAGTTGTTTGGTGTGGATAGAAGTACATATCCTCAACGTTAGTTTATTGAGGATAGTTGTTTGGTGTGAATAGAAGTATATATCCTCAACGTTAGTTTATTGACGATAGTTGTTTGGTGTTTATAGAAGTACATATCCTCAACGTTAGTTTATTGAGGATAGTTGTTTGGTGTGGATAGAAGTACATATCCTCAACGTTAGTTTATTGACGATAGTTGTTTGGTGTGAATAGAAGTACATATCCTCAACGTTAGTTTATTGACGATAGTTGTTTGGTGTTTATAGAAGTACATATCCTCAACGTTAGTTTATTGACGATAGTTGTTTGGTGTGAATAGAAGTACATATCCTCAACGTTAGTTTATTGAGAATAGTTGTTTGGTATTGATAGAAGTGCATATCCTCATCGCCACTTCCTGTTGAGGGGTAAACGGTCAAACAACCTTAAAAACTATACTTGTTACGAAAAGGCTTAGTTATGGTATGGTTTAGGATCGTATTAAGAATGACTTGAGGTTTTGTCAACTCGCAGTATTATATAAATAAGTCAAGGGTCGATAAAATGGAAATTCTGCTTACAAGTGACGGCCAAAAAATAAATATTTACTTTGGAAGCTGTTTCGTCTGTAAGGGAACTGTCATAGGATATATTCATGATGTCAGGAAAACGCGTAGGTTCAAAAAATCAATTAAAAACATGACGTCACTCCACCTTTTTTCACGCTTTACTTAACTTGTTTGTCCCCTGACTAAGAAAGATCTAAAGCACTCGAGTTACAGGTTTTCTGTTTTTGACCATATTTACAGAAATGAACTTGTCCATTACCATATCCTTACTTCTTGTCCGGGCATATTGTATCCTACGTTTTTCATACCTTGCATCCATGTTGTAGTACGAGCGCCATTTTTAACCAACTTCCATTTTCGGTATGCCATTAAAAAATGTAATAATTATTAATATTGTTTAAAGATGCTACTAACTATTTTGATATAAAAAGTATTTTTTATGCTAGAGTGTCAAGATCCATCATGTTTCTAAATGTTTAAGCCCTTTAATTGTACGCAAAGAGATAACCAGTGACCAAATCTGTACTAACTTTATGTACACCCTACGTATCAGCCAATGAAATCATAATTTGTCTAGTTGGACCTATCATGTAGTTACACGTTGGGAATTACGCAATTCAATAAAAATGAGACTATTTTACAACAAAGTTCACTAAATGATTTTTAAAACTCACAATGAAAATTTTTAACGAGACATGATTCAGGAGCACGTGTATTGCATGTTGAATTCGGACATCTTTTCTTTAGATTCTTCTCACAGTACATAAAGAGAAGATGACTTCAAAGAGAGAATAAAACTTCTACAGAAGGTAATGTAGTTTGTATCAAATGCCAGCAATAATACTATTTAATTAAACACCGTACACCTGATAATCCTCCTCCAGATAAAAGCAAAACTGATAAAGTGATCCAAGTTACGTTCCTCGTCCTCCACATTAAACACCGTACACCTGATAATCCTCCTCCAGATAAAAGCAAAACTGATAAAGTGATCCAAGTTACGTTCCTCGTCCTCCACACTAAACACCGTACACTAGATAATTCTCCTCCAGATAAAAGCAAAACTGATAAAGTGATCCAGGTTACACTCCTCGTCCTACACATTGCAGTCCTGGTTGGTGTCTCCTCGAACAAAGCAGATTTTACAAGACCTTAACAATTTAGTCTGAATATCAAGTCAACAGACAACCAACAGTCGTTCCAGTTGTGTTACGTATCTAAAAACGTGCTCGACTGACTGTTGTACCGCTTGAATCGTGGACCCAAATATTTGCTTTGCATGTTATTGCTAACCTTGTTAGAGCCTGGTGCTGCCCTTTGCTTTGCATGTTACTGCGAACCTTGTTAGTTCCTGGTGCTGCCCGTTGCTTTCCATGTTACTTCTAACCTTGTTAGAGCCTGGTGCTGCCCTTTGCTTTA
>NW_013669509.1:44529-46751 GCF_000517525.1 Limulus polyphemus | reverse complement strand
GTTAAAGCCTGGTGATGCCCAGATCACCTGTGTAGAAAGTAGTTTGTACCCTGACTCATGCCAGGTTCTAGATGCAAAGATGAAAGACCATCCCAATAAATACCTATGTAAGATCCGGATTATCCGTCATAATTCTGGGTTGTGAAATAATGTACCATAAACATAATATATTTACAAAAAATGTCAAATAATGGGGATAATTCACAATTTGTTCGTTACTTCATAAAATATCCAGAATAAATATCTAAACAAACCACCAACGTAGTGAATAAAAACCAAGATAAAAAGTTCTTAACGTTTAATTTGTAAAACCTGTTCGTGTGAGGCATCGAGATGTGCCAGATTATAAATAAAATCAGTCAAATTAGTCTCGCACCATCGAGAATGCAAAAATGATAGAACTGCTTTATTTCAGATCACGATGACTAGAGATGTCAACTAGTGTTGAAGTCGTTAGTCCCCTACCTAGTGTGAAAGTCGTTAGTTCCTACCTAGTGTGAAAGTCGTTAGTCCCCTACCTAGTGTGAAAGTCGTTAATTTCCTACCTAGGCGTGGAATTCGTTAGTCCCCAACCTAGTGTGGGAGTCGTTAGTCCCCTACCTGGTGTGGAAGTCGTTAGTCCCCAACCTAGTGTGGAAGTCGTTAGTCCCTTACCTAGTGTGGAAGTCGTTAGCCCCTTACGTAGTGTGAGAGTCGTTAGTCCCCAACCTAGTGTGAAAGTCGTTAGTCCCTCATATAGTTGTATGCCTATTTTTAATAAGTATATTCTTTCAGAATATCCCGGTTATGGTTTTATAGGAGTGTAGGGATATCATGGACATGCGTGCATGGACTACTTTCTTTGGATAAAGAACACTGTTTGTGCCAGTGGCATTAATAATTCCCATTATCCCTCCTACCGCCCTTAATTATAGATATATTTTTAACAAAATAGATTCGTAAAAGTAATGTAATTTACATGCCATTTTAGGCTTTTACACTTGTTTAAAAAGGTGTAATTATATCAACTCTCACAAAATCGTTCCCCAGTGACTCAGTGGTAAATCAGAGGACTTATAATGCTAAAAATCAGGTCTCGATGCCCTTTGTGGGCACAGCAAAAATAGCCCATTGTGTTGCTTTATACTTTAAAATAAACAAGCTCACAAAATCAGATTCCGCTTTCATTGTCACGTGACCGTAATTAGGCCTATTCAGAGCAGATAACCTGACTTTTATCAGAACATTTTAAATCCTCTGTTTCACAGCTATTTTTAGAATTACACCAACTTTGTGCCGTTAAATGCAATAGTAATACAATTAGCGTAAAAAGTAAAAACACGCCGGAAACTCTGGTTCCCTGTAGACTTGTGTAGTTACAATCGAACAGATGTCAAAGACGAAACCCATTTGTTATTGTTGTTCAAACTATCTGTATATTTAAATATTACTAGTGTTGCTGTTGTACATTGGTATTGTTACAGCTGGTTGTTCGTTCAGCTATTTGTACCGGGGTCTATCAATGGAATCTTTGTATATTTCAAACCTTTTCAAATTCGGTGTGGTTTCCAAAATATTGTAAGATATATTTAATATCTAAACGTTAGTGATACAGTTCTCGTTGTTTTACAGTCTTTATTAATCTTATTTTACAGCGCCTGACAGGCAATAAATTTGTCTATTTTTTATTTTTTTTTATAATATAACAATTAAAATATTTCTAATAATTCAAAATTTCTAGAAATTACTGCATTAAAAAAAGGGTTTTAATGAGTTTTTACCTTCTGTATCAGTGTGGAGATTGTTTTGTATATAATACATGATTTTTGTAACGTTAACGGTATTTTATGTAAGCGCAAAATCTATAATATCACGTTTATCCACTGTAACAAGAAGATATAGAGATTAGAAGCACTACTAGCCGTTGTACGATTAGATAGCTTCACCATAACCACATCGTAACTAAAACGAAGATAGCTTCACCATAACCACATCGTAACTAGAACGAAGTTGCCCAATTTTCACTGCTCAGGAAAAAAATCAAGGAAACTGAGCGAAACGTCAAGATCTAATAGCATAAGACAATAACATCATGCCTCAAGGAAATGACTATCAAATCCTTCAGAATAACTGATATTAAACTTGTCATTTCTTATCTGTAAGTTAGCAAATATTAAGCTTATCATAATATTTTCCTAGACAATAAATATACACCTGGAAAAAAGTTAAGCACCCCCAAATAT
>NW_013669509.1:40421-43529 GCF_000517525.1 Limulus polyphemus | reverse complement strand
CACAAGAACGTCGAATCTGAATCACTTGAAAAAAACACGGGGGTGCTTAACTTTTTTCCAGGTGTATATAATTGCTTAGTACTGTACTGTTTTTGAAAATAGATTTTAGGTATAACATATCATTAACTCGATACAGAAAACATGAAGCGTATCTTACTGATGTTTCAAATTATATGATGAATTATAAGTGATGAAAAATAATAAATCCATTCCAAGTATTAGCAACTAAATTAGTTATCAATTTTATCTAAAAGGGATAGTAAATAAGAAAAATGTCATCAATGCATCGAATCAATTATGAATTTTAAGCAAACAAGCCAATTAAGGATGCTAATCCAATCACTAACTTAGTAATAAGAAACAAATGTAGGAATATTCAATGAAATGATTGTAAAATTGCTTTACAGAATGGCTCATTCAAGCTGAATTTGTTACTGAGCCATGCAGATTATCAGAGGGAATATATATGAAATCAGTCATGTAAAAACGTTAGAAACAAAGTCAAATCGATTTATAAAAGTAACAAGTCATGCGGGCGAAATAAGATCAACTGATAAATGAAAATTGCACAAAAACTCATTCAATAAATGAGTAATTTATCTAACGTAATAAATAACTCGCCTAACGCAACCATTATGTATAACAGTTAATGAATAACTTAAGCATTAAATACAATTTATTATTTGATGAATTATACGTAAGATAATATATAATATAGTTTATTCAAAGTAATCAATAAACATATCCAAAGAATATATCTATAATAAAATATATGCACATATCAATTAAGTTTGAAATATGTTTACCTCTAATTCAGTTATTAGTTTTTCTATGTTCTTTTAATTAATTTTTATTCATTCTTATCTTAATTCACTAGATGAAAAAAATAATACATTAAGTGTGACAGTCAACATTTTTTGTTATATTGATCAATTAATCATTTAATGGATTTATTTATGCCAGTGTTTGATAAATTGAACTGTTGAATTTTTAGTATGCTTTAATTTTTTTTCTTTATTAAATTTCATTTTCTTCAATTTGATCGACTATGCGAGTTTTAGTTTATTTATCAAATGAATTATTTAATTCATGAATTATCTAATTCACAAACTGAATATATTACAATTATAATTGACATAGAGTGCTGGGTGTATTCATTTTAATTTATTAACTGATTATTTTACAATTATAATTGACATAGAGTGCTGGATATATTCATTTTAGTTTATTAACTGATTATTTTACAATTATAATTGACATGGAGTGCTGGATGTATTCATTTTAATTTATTAACTGATTATTTTACAATTATAATTGACATGGAGTGCTGGATATATTCATTTTAATTTATTAACTGATTATTTTACAATTATAATTGACATAGAGTGCTGGATGTATTCATTTTAATTTATTAACTGATTATTTTACAATTATAATTGACATAGAGTGCTGGATATATTCATTTTAATTTATTAACTGATTATTTTACAATTATAATTGACATGGAGTGCTGGATGTATTCATTTTAATTTATTAACTGATTATTTACAATTATAATTGACATAGAATGCTGGATGTATTCATTTTAACTAACTAATCCTATTTAAAGCACAAATTTCTTAATCTTTCATTGAAACTTTTATTCACTAGTACCTTAACAGTATATACGTTTAATATGTATCCTTATTTCTCTTATTATTTTGTTTCATACGTTACATTGAATCGTTCGTTCACTCACCTCACTAACCGATTTATACCACTGATTGACATACTTATTATGTGTTATGATTACTATTTAAGTTACTGACTAAAGTATCCCTTATTGTATTGATTTATGAAATTATTTATTTGGTCAATTGGTTAAGTTATTTCCTTGTTTCATTAATTAAGGAATAATTAATTTGATTGATGTTAATTTAAATCATCCCTTTATGTATTGATACGTTGATTAATTATGTGGTTTATTAACTTATTTGTAACCATGATTTTGTGGTAGTAGTTATATAATGAAAAAAGCTTCTATTATATTATATTTAAGTGATATAGTTTCATTTGATTGCTTTGTTTCCAGTAATCTTTTTGTTGCATTTGATTAATCACGAAACTCACTAACGATATACTTCATCCAGTGATAGATGGGTATATATTTAGCGATGAGATTCAATTTTTAATTAATTGATTCAATTGCTTCACAATTTATTAATTCATAAAAGTCATTAGCCTATTATGATTGAGTGATTTATTTGTTTGACTAGTTACGACTATAATTCACACGATTAATTATTTTGGCTCATTTAAATGATTGACTGACGTATTGAGGTATTAATTTAATTGTTTGTTTCAATCATTCATTTTAGTAGATATGAAATAATTATGACTAAGTGCTTTTAACGGTGAGTAAATGTCTAATTAATGAATATTACTAAAATGTGAACTGGGATGAAATTAAGTATGTAGATGGGTTGTATTATGCATATCATGACACAGAAAGCCATAATATTCATATAAAATAAATAAAATATCTTTAAGTTACGTACCTTAATAGCTTCTAATAAAGAAAAACTATATAGATCAGAACTAAAATAAAATAATAAATTAGCAAAATAAAAGTTTACAATGAAGGGAAGTTATACAGTCCAATTATATTACCGTCTTGTAGGCATTTTGAACATTTTAAAAGTTTAAGAAAATCGTAAGTGTGAAAGGCTACAAACGTGTACTGTAGGTTAAACATTACTTTTATAGAGATAATTTCACAAAAGAGAAAAAAATCGGCTGTAAGCGCATTCTGCTAAACTAGAACTGTTTTAGTGAATGAAATAAGTACGATGTCACACGAACGTTTCAAGTATGTATTGCGGATGTACATATTATCCAATCATTTGAATATACTTGGGCAAAGAAACAAATACCAATAAGATAAGAAAAACGATCCTGTAATATGGAGTTTGATAAGGTGGAAAAGATGTACGTTTATCATAGCTATATATTTGACTAGATAAATTTCAAACTTCGTATAGGGCTTAATGAACGTCTTTAGTTTCGACCAGGCAAGGATTCTGATGAAGGTTATTATTATTTGTTTGTTTGGAATTAAGCACAAAGCTA
>NW_013669509.1:35409-39421 GCF_000517525.1 Limulus polyphemus | reverse complement strand
GAGATACTCCACAAGCTAAACATATTAAATCAAAATTACCGCAATATTACAGTGTGTTGGTCATTTGGTAAACAACTCTCCTACAAGCAGCTCAAGTGTATCATTTAATAATATCTTCATGAAATTATGATCTCAGGAATGGGTATCTTAACATCAAAGAAAAGGAGAACACAAACGTGTTATCTCAAGCTTTTAATTATACGTTTGGCAATAAAGATTGACCGTCGTACAAAGAGACATAAAGTTGCCTAATTTTGTATATATATTTAAAACATTATTACAGGTGTTCGCTATATACTGAAATTAAGAGTGAAATTACTATAGGTGAACTCCTGTGAAGTACAACAGTGGCGTAGGAAGTGGGAGGGGGGCGGGCCCCCACTGTTAATTGCCTCCTACACCTCTATACAAGATTTAATATATTTCACATATTTTTTGCTCTCATACCCTCCCTAAGTTCATTAACACAGCTCGGAAAGAATCGGTAAGTAATATTAAAATAAATTTATGGTACTAAACCTTGAAATGTTGCACAGTTAAATTTGATAACTTGACTTACCTACAATGTTAAGAATACTGATATAGAATGCTCTGGTTTGAAAACAGAGAGCTAAATTTAGGATCTTTCAGATTTCGCATTCAGCAATATTTACCTATTACTTTTACCTCGAATATACACAGAAGTGCTGCCATCTACAAGATGTAAACCTTATAGGTGTAATCTGCTACCACACGTGATTATATGACGTTTTCAAACCAGATTAAAATGAAACTAATCTAGAGTTCATGTGCGACCAGAATAATTTCGTGTAGTTAGTTTGTAAAGGATGAATTCTCACTGCTGCTATAGATTTCAATAATACGAAACAAAACGCCTGACGATATTATTGGTAAAGTATCACTGCTGCTATAGATTTCAATAATACGAAACAAAACGCCTGACGATATTATTGGTAAAGTATCACTGCTGCTATAGATTTTAATAATACGAAACAAAACGCCTGACGATCATTATTGGTAAAGTATCACTGCTGCTATAGATTTCAATAATACGAAACAAAACGCCTGACGATATTATTGGTAAAGTACAATTAATTACCGTATTTTTCGGAATATAAGAAGCACCCTTATTTTGAAAACAAAGTTTTGGGGGAAAAAAAGCTACAGTCGCATTTGAAAGATTTTTATTGAACTAAAATTCAATTTGATACTTTAAAAATTAGTATACATTGTTCTAAACACAAAAGAGCTCAAAACATCAAAATAAGAAAATACCGTCAATCAAAAAAAGGTTTACTGTTATTTAGTTTGGTTCAAAACCTACAAAATCTTCATTGCTTTCACTGTAACTTATTTTTTATTATTTAGGGAGCATTATAAATAGTTATGTTTTAAAAGAAAAAAACTACTATTGTTATAAATACATTCAATTGAACTAAACTATGCATGCCTATTTAAATATATTTACACATGGCTTGCGTATATCGTATATATACATATATATTATTCATACCTTCGGTGTATAGGACGCAAGCAGATTTTGACGTCAAATTTTGAGGTAAAAAAGTGCGTCTATACACCGAAAAATACGGTATTCTTGGTATCTATGCGCTGTAGGGTAATCAGTACAATCACAAGTGTGGTTTTTATGCTCTTCAAGTGCTATAGATATCTCAATACAGCATAACGTAAGTCACAAACATAATAAACAACCTTACAAAGTTAGCAGTTAAACTCCTTTTCTGTTACCAAAAATACTAAACCTTAAGATATAGTGATCTACTATAAAAATACGTTTACAAAATTAGTGTACGTTACAGAAACTAACTTTTTATAATATAATATTAGCAATATTTTAGTATGACAGATGAGATCAATACATTTCAAATCAAAAATGTCTTGATTAATTGTTATTAGCAGGCCAGATAGATAACTTCTAGTTATGAAGAATCGGGACAAATGATACAATTACAAATAAGTTATTGTAACGCAGTAGGTGGCACGATGTCAGTGTGTTTACTCAAAAAGGTAAAAGGAACAACTTAGTTTTGGTTAAATATGCTATTAACCGGAGAGTTCTTAATGGAACTCTATCTTTGAACCTGTGTTTAAGACGAGAGGTGTAAAATCGGGTATTGTTTAATGGTAAAAAGTATCGAAAAATACGGTACTATGGAAAAAAAGGACACAAGAATGTAGGTGATTACAAACATTGCTGCGCCACCTATGGGTAGCAGAAGGTAATAAAATGTTATAAGAAATTCTAGGACAGTGCAGTTCTTGATCTAAACGTATAATAACAAGTAAAGTTATTCACATCACCTTCAAGTTTGTATATAATTATAATGAAAACTTCACAATTGTTGAATCTGTTAAAGGAAATGAATGTGGTGCTTGTAACTCACGTCTTGTAGTTACATGTGTTATTCATCTAACTCACGTCTTGTAGTTACATGTGTTATTTATCTCACTGAATAACGTCAATTAATTTGGTTTATTTACTGTTCTAAGAAGTTATTGTCGATGACACAATATGTTCCCCACATTTTAATGATGTGTAGTTGCGTTATAACAGTGATAGTCCATCCCTTAGCGTGGTTGATGGGTGAGAGGACTGGTAAGTAGTTCAAAATTAGGGGCGGCTGCTGATAGCCTTGGTAGCTTTGCCATAAGATTATGAGCACAAAACATTTTAATAAGAAATTAATTTTCACTATTTTAGAAATTAAATGTAGAATCAATCTTATTTAGGTACTACGTATAATTTCAATAACAGTGGTCGTTAGAGAAAAAATCTTCAAGCGTAGAGAAATATTTTTTTTATGTTGAAAGTCTCCCCCTGGAGACAGCGATAAGTTTGTGGACTTGTAAAGCGCGAAAATCCGTGGTTCGATTCCCCGTGGCGGACAGATCACGGATAGCACATTAAGTTGTTATGCACTAAAGAACAACAGCAAACCTTTAAGTTGAACGTCAGAGTTGCAAATAGTTAAGATTCTAAAATTAACCTTTCGTTGTGTTAAGGTATAGAAACTGAATACGGGTTTCTCAGTCTTTCCAACAGCATTGAGATCATGTTTCATTTGACAGATTCTCTACCTTTTTTTTATACCAAGAATGGTAGGTTCAGAGGAGGTCTTTGATGGATTATAAGCATTTAAATGACATCTTCAGTTAAAATTATATTGTTTGTTTGTTTTGAATTTCACGCAAAGCTACACGAGGGCTATCTGCGCTGGCCGTCCCTAATTTAGCAGTGTAAGACTAGAGGGAAGGCAGCTAGTCATCACCACTATTCGTTAGTAAATGAGTAGCCAAAGAGTTGGCGGTGGGTGGTGATGACTAGCTGCCTTCCCTCTAGTTTTACAGTGCTAAATTAGGGACGGCTAGCGCAGATAGCCCTCGTGCAGCTTTGCGCGAAATTCAAAACAAACAAACAAACCTTATCATGAAGTTAACATATTGCAATGCACTGCAGAGGAACTTGTAATTGTATTCCTAAATACTTGTTTATTACTTTTCGATAGTGCTTTAGCTAACTTGTTTCTGAATATTGAAAGCTTTTTGTTTGTGTGCGAGACTAATTTTGCCACCCTTTATTGAAGAGCTTCGTGCACTTGGATATTTAAATAAGAAATAAAAAAAGTTTTGTTCGTCATGTTATGCCAACATAAAATTATTTATGAGATCGCGTACTAGTTAGTTTTAGTGCATGATTATAGTTTTTGTGACGTTTTTTTTAGAATATTTATTAGATAACGTACTAGTTAGTTTTAGTGGATGATTATAGTTTTTGTGACGTTTTTTTTAGAATATTTATTAGATCACGTACTAGTTAGTTTTAGTAGATGATTACAGTTTTTGTGACATGTTTTTAAGAATATTTATTAGATCACGTACTAATTAGTTTTAGTGGATGATTACAGTTTTTGTGACATGTTTTTAAGAATATTTATTAGATCACGTACTAATTAGTTTTAGTGGATGATTATAGTTTTTGTGACATGTTTTT
>NW_013669509.1:32980-34505 GCF_000517525.1 Limulus polyphemus | reverse complement strand
GTCTGACGTTCTGGTTTAATGTTTGAATTAAACTGCATACTTCATGTTTGTTTAGTTTTTTTAAACATAAAACGAAACAATGTGATTTCTACGCTGCACCCACCACGGTATCGAAACTTAAATTTTATTTTCGTAAGCCTGCTGACTTACCGCTGAGCTACTAGGAGTCATTTTTTTTTTTTTCTTAAATAAAAATGCATCCGTCTTTCTGGTGGTTTAATGTTTGAAGTAAACTTCACGTGTCACCTTAACTGAAAACCGAGTTTGTGTAGTTTTTGTTTAACGCAAAACTACACAATGTCTCTATGCTGTGCCCACCATGAGTATTAAATCTCGATTTTTATCGTTAAAGGCAGCAAGCTTACCGCTGAGCAACTGGAAGCAGTTTGTGTGAGACAAAATGAATATTTCGATCAAATGTAATAATCGAAGCGCGATGATACATCACGGAGAGTACTTTCTGTGTGATGAACATTGCCCATTTATTTCGATGGAACGGTCACACCCTACAGATCGGGTTTTCTATTCTAATTATGAAAGAGGTACATTCCTTGTCATGATTAGCCACACTGTGAGGTCACTGAAACGGAACTTTTTAACGGGAGCACCCTGCTCTCCTGTGTTGCAACTGAGTGAGCACGAGCTTATTCTAGAGAAAGATGACACTGCCTCCTAGTGTGGAATTTGTATTTTAATATAATTGAAATTTTAGTCTGAAGCGACGACATCAAATCTTTCTGTGTATAGACAAATCAAATGTAATGAGTACATAGTGTACCAAAAATAAATAACACGAATTGGCAAACACGTTTTTTTTTAATAATAATTAAAAAACAGATATAAATGCATTTGCTTTTGATAAGATATCGAAAAATAACGTAGTTAATTGTTTGTTTGAATTTATGCATAAAGCTACACAATGGGCTATCTGTGCTCTGGTTTCTAGCGTTGTAAGTTCGCAGATATACCGCTGTGCCACTGGGGGGCTCGTATTTAATACACACAATATATCATTCGGCTGGCTCAGCGGTTTATGACGCTGAAATTCAGTATTCAATCCCTGTGGTGGACACAGTACAGATAGCCCATTGTGCTGTTTGGCGCTTTATATGGATAAATAGACTGACCGATAGAAAGATAAATGAATGAACAGATAAATAAATAAATTAGCAGATGAGAAATATAAACAAATGAGTCGGAAATACACGAAAAGCGAGGCACAGTTAAGAAATAAATACACGTAAAGCAAGGCACAGTTAAGAAATAAATACACGTAAACCAAGGCACAGCTGAGAAATAAATACACGTAAAGCGAGGAACAGTTAAGAAATAAATACACGTAAAGCAAGGCATAGTTTAGAAATAAATACACGTAAAGCAAGGCACAGTTAAGAAATAAATACACGTAAAGCGAGGAACAGTTAAGAAATAAATACACGTAAAGCAAGGCACAGTTAAGAAATAAATACACGTAAAGCGAGGAACAGTTAAGAAATAAATACACGTAAAGCGAGGCACAGTTAAT
>NW_013669509.1:30435-32174 GCF_000517525.1 Limulus polyphemus | reverse complement strand
GGGGATACTCAAAGTGTATTAAATTATTCTCTATATGGTACAAAGGTTATTCTCTATATGGTACAAAGGTTGAGTATCCCCAAGGACCAGAAATAAATACACGTAAAGCAAGGCACAGCTGAGAAATAAATACACGTAAAGCAAGGCACAGCTGAGAAATAAATACACGTAAAGCAAGGCACAGCTGAGAAATAAATACACGTTTAAAATACATTTGATTTTACTAAATACTTACTGCATTGCTAAGAACATCGAGATACATTTCATCATTTTTTACACACATTTCTCTTAACTAATTATGTATCAGATTGTTTGTGTTTTGTTTGCTACAGGGCCTTAACAATATGTGAATGACACAAAAAGGTTTGAATAAAAATACCATCAACATTGTAACTAACCCCACTAATAACTTTGTATTTTATATAGAAAGTGGGTGATCACACCCAATATTTTGGTCAGTTCTTTACACTGGGTGTTGTAGTAGATACAAACATATCCACCGGTAGCTCAGCGGTAAACGTGAAGTCTTCTAACACTAGCCCCCCCCCCCCCCAGTGGCACACCGGTATGTCTGCGGACATACAACGCTAGAAACCGGGTTTCGATATCCGTGATGGGCAGAGCACAGATAACCCATTGTGTAGCTTTGTGCTTAATTACAAACAAACAAACAAATTCTAACACTAAAACTTGTTGTTCGATCCATGTGATGAACACAGAATAGATAGCCCATCGCGCAGCTTTGTGTTTTAAAAACAAACAAAACAAGTAAAAGCGTAAGATTACTTAATATGACGCAGCATGTGAGCCCCCTCCACCCTGGTAATGAACGGCATAAAAAACAATTTGGTAATTTAAGGGGTAAAATTAACTTTTGTTAATATTAGTGACTAAACTTTAAACATAAAAAATGTTAGTTTGTTTGCTTCAAATATTCGCGTAAAACTGCTCAAGGGTTATCTGTACCAGTCGTTCCTGATTTGAACTTGCAGACTAGAGGGAAAGCAGCTCGTGAACAACACCCATCGCCAACTCTTGGGATAATATTGTGTGATCGAATATCGGGATTTAAACGTCACTCTCATAATGCACCCACGACCCTAAAATACGAAGGACGTTTATGCAACAGGACACAAACCATAAATCCTTCGATTCATATTCCAGGTAGGCTACCACTAGGCCATGCTCAGCCCATGGTTGGGGCTTAGCATAAACTTTTCAAATGTTATTTTACCTCGAACTTTATATATTTACCCAAGATATTTATTTATTTTATATATTTACCCAATTTTGTTTTCACTCCTGTGTGTTTGTGAACAGTATTACTCAAAAAGTTTTCCACTTTTTTTTATCAACTTCGGTACAAAGATTGAATATCCCCAAGGACCAGTATATTAAAAAATACACGTAAAGCGAGGCACGGTTAAGAAATAAATACACGTAAAGCAAGGCACAGTTAAGAAATAAATACACGTAAAGCAAGGCACAGCTGAGAAATAAATACACGTAAAGCGAGGCATAGTTAAGAAATAAATACACGTAAAGCAAGGCACAGTTTAATTTCTTAACTGTGCCTTGCTTTACGTGTATTTATTTCTAAACTATGCCTTGCTTTACGTGTATTTATTTATTAACTGTGCCTTGCTTTACGTGTATTTATTTCTTAACTGTGCCTTGCTTTACGTGTATTTATTTCTTAACTGTGCCTTGCTTTACGTGTATTTATTTCTTAACTGTTC
>NW_013669509.1:25119-29579 GCF_000517525.1 Limulus polyphemus | reverse complement strand
AGGTTGAGTATCCCCAAGGACCAGTGTATTAAATTATTCTCTATATGGTACAAAGGTTGAGTATCCCCAAGGACCAGTGTATTAAATTATTCTCTATATGGTACAAAGGTTGAGTATTAATAGTAACAAACTGAGATTTTCAAAAACGGTTAAAATTCGAGAACAAAATGAGGTAGAAAGAAGAGAATCTTGGCACCCAAACATTCATATTTGAAGGTGAGAAATGTTGCAGTGTATATTTTAGACAGGCTGTTGCAACAGTAAAAAGAAAAACATCGCAAAGTAAGAGTGCCTTCAATGAAGGCTTTTCTAGTTTGAAGTGTTTCAATCAGCATAAAAGTCGTTTAAGAGCTTTTAATAGAGATGTCATGATCTGTAATCTAAAAACTGTAAATAAGCAACCTGCACAATGCACAAATCCTTTCGATAAAGTACATGTTCAACTGTAATAATTGCGTCGTAAATAAACAATACATTTATTCTGAAACGCTCCTTATAAAACCGTCCCCCAAGCGGGTGAACGGTAAGTTTCTGAATAGCCCAATCCATTTGAACAAAAATAGTTGTTATTTTATAACTTTATTTATCAAATCCATTTCGAAACTAAACGTGACATTTTCTTTCCCTCAAATAACTTTAATTTTGCGAAAGTTTTCGAAAGAGCAGCGTTCATCAAAATTCAACGTTTTTTTAGCTGTTAAAGTTTTAAAACGAGAAGATAGTAATAACGCCATGTTATTTTCCTAAATCACCAGTTCTTCTCCAGCAATGCGCAGTTCTTAAGCTGTTACTCAAGTCTCCCATCAAAAGTCATAAAGGTATAATATATTCTAGTTTATTACTGCACGTTAAACGATTTTAAAATTACTGTATGATAAAACGGTCAGTCTTCTAAAATTCTAAAGTATCTGTTTTACGCGTACGCAACAAATGATCAAATGTGTTATGAAAACATACGGTGGTGAAAATAATGAATAAATTTTTATGTTGAGATAATTTGTTGACTTCTGAAGTATAACTTAGGATATGAATGCCTTTCACTACCAATTTTAAATTACTAGGCCTTTTAATCCAAACATATTGCAACTACAGTCCTCCTCTCATTACTCGACAAATATGTTTATTCACGCAATTTTCCGCTTTTCTTGCTCAAGCAGCAAAATGAGAGAAGGCTTTTCCTGGTTTGTTCTGTACTTTGAAGGTTGTGGTTGTAACGAGAATATATTGTCATCGCTTTTGTTTAAAAATATGTAGGCTAGTTTAATGTTGTCATATTCGTAATTTTTTTTATTTTCTTAATATCAACTTTTGATCAAAGCAAGTTATAAAATTAGCCTAGTTTCTAATGATTATTAGACTTAACAAGTAAGTAAAAACATATTTATAAACAGGGCCAGAACCGTATGGGTACAAAATCTGAGTAAACATCACCTCATTGTCTAAAAGTTTGGTTTGGATGCCTACAAGCAAAACAAACTAAACTTTAATATTTCTTTATCATTCATCTCTCACTGTTGCTCTTTAAAAACCATCTCTTACCATACGTTTTATCATTTCTCTGTTACATTTTACCAGTCATCTCTCAAGTTACTGTTTGTCAACCATCTCTTGTATTATACTGTGTACCAGTCATCTCTCACGCTACTCTATATCAACCATCTCTTGTGTTATACTGTTTACCAGTCATCTCTCACGTTACTGTTTGTCAAACATCTCTTGTGTTATACTGTTTACCAGTCATCTCTCACGTTACTGTTTGTCAACCATCTCTTGTGTTATACTGTTTAACAATCATCTCTCATGTTACTCTTTATCAACCATCTCTTGTGTTATACTGTTTACCAGTCATCTCTCACGTTACTTTTTCTCTCTTGTGTTATACTGTTTACCAGTCATCTCTCGTCAACCATCTCTTGTGTTATACTGTTTAACAATCATCTCTCATGTTACTCTTTATCAACCATCTCTTGTGTTATACTGTTTATTAATGATCTCTCATGCTATTTCTCATCAGTTTCTTCTCAATTTACTTTCCATAGTGGTTAGTGTGCTGAACTATCAGTTCTAAATTAGGGACGGTTAAAGTACCCCAAGAGATGGTCTTTCTTCTCTCTCAAGTGTATCAGTTCTAAATTAGAGACGGTTAGAGTACCCCCAAAAGGTGGTCTATCTTCTCTCTCAAGTGTATCAGTTCTGTATTAGAGACGGTTAGAGTACCCCCAAAAGGTGGTCTTTCTTCTCTCTCAAGTGTATCAATTCTAAATTAGAGACGGTTAGAGTACCCCAAGAGGTGGTCTTTCTTCTCTCTCAAGTGTATCAGTTCTGTATTAGAGACGGTTAGAGTACCCCAAGAGATGGTCTTTCTTCTCTCTCAAGTGTATCAGTTCTAAATTAGAGATGGTTAGAGTACTCCGAGAGGTGGTCAGTTCTAAATTAGTGACGGTTAGAGTACTCCGAGAGGTGGTCAGTTCTAAATTAGAGATGGTTAGAGTACTACAAAAGGTGGTCAGTTCTAAATTAGTGACGGTTAGAGTACTCCGAGAGGTGGTCAGTTCTAAATTAGAGATGGTTAGAGTACTACAAAAGGTGGTCAGTTCTAAATTAGAGACGGTTAGAGTACTCCAAGAGGTGGTCAATTCTAAATTAGAGACGGTTAACCCAGATATTCGAAACAAACAACTATTTTTCTCCAGTTATCCCTCACTTAATTTTTATCAATCATGTCATGTTATCTTTATCAGCAATAACTCATGTTAATTTCTATCAGTTATTTATCACGATACCTTATCATTTTCTTTTAATTTATTTTTTATCATCTCTCACGTCACCTTTTGTCGTGTTATTTGATTAACTTTCTTTGAGGTTAGTCTAATTGGTAACTTGCCGCGTCACTTTATCAGTTTTCTCTTAGTTTAATTTTTATCACTATCTCTCATGTTACCTTTTATTAGTCGTTTGTCTCGATGATTTATCAGTTATCTCTCACTGTCGTTTTTTCAGTCTCCTGTCGACTTGTGACGTCACTTTTTGAAATAAGCACATTGCATCACGCTAGTAAACATCGTGTATGCCGAAATCACTGTGTACCGATGTTATGCTGATATCAGAAACGTAGAAATATTTTATGGATTTTAGTGTAACATGATTCCATAATCATACACTTTAATATGCTCGTAAAAATCTTTAAAACTTTGCTACATAGTTTTAAACATAATATGGAAAGACACACAGACAAGCACTATAAACATTGGTTCGATTCTCTATCATTTACCCTCCAGTGGCACAGCAGTATGTCTGCGGACTTAAAACACTAGAAAACGAGTTTCGATACTGGCGGTGGGAAGAGAATAGATAACCAGTTATGTGGGTTTGTGATTAACTACAAAGAAACAAACAATCTCTATCATTTGTTTTAATTTTTTTTTCTTATTTAAGATAACTTCGTATGTAAAAGCGCCCTCTGGTACTACACTATATAAAGATTGACGCTCACTCTTAATCACTTTTCCTCACAAGAGATATATATATATATATTGAGGCCTAAAATAACTGGAACATTCACAAGTGAATATTCTGCTTTTCTTGGGAATTAATATATTTGACACAGTCTCGTTAAATCCACATATTAGTACAGCGACAGTTTCTGTATTAATAGTCTATGGACGTAAGCAATTTGCTGGGCTCAAATTTCACGTCATCACGAACTAATGGAGACTACTTAATTCAGATCACAGGTATCTTTTAAACAATAATAACGAAAAAGCAAAGCTAGTCTGGAAACGACATGAACGTACAAGATAACGAGGAAACCATATACCATTGTAAAACTAGCTAAAAATCGATACACTATGGCACAGAATCATGGTCTTTCAACATACAGTACAAGTAGAAAAAAAAACATTTCTGCGAACATTGTGACAAATGCTAGTGTTACCGGTTAGAGTACACAACATTGTAGTTTTGCTTCTAAACTTCTGTGTAATCAGTTTTCACTAATGTAAGTTTTCTAACAAAACCAATTAAACAGAATTGATATCACCGGTTCGAAGACACTAGTTAGAAGTATATAGTTTTAAACTTCTGTGTAATCAGTTTTCACTAATGTAAGATTTCTAATAAAACCAATTAAACAATATTGATATCACCGGTTCGAAGACACTAGTTAGAAGTATATAGTTTTAAACTTCTGTGTAATCAGTTTTCACTAATGTAAGATTTCTAATAAAACCAATTAAACAATATTGATATCACCGGTTCGAAGACACTAGTTAGAAGTATATAGTTTTAAACTTCTGTGTAATCAGTTTTCACTAATGTACGTTTTCTAATAAAACCAATTAAACAATATTGATATCACCGGTTCGAAGACACTAGTTAGAAGTATATAGTTTTAAACTTCTGTGTAATCAGTTTTCACTAATGTACGTTTTCTAATAAAACCAATTAAACAATATTGATAT
>NW_013669509.1:18655-24620 GCF_000517525.1 Limulus polyphemus | reverse complement strand
GTTATTAGGTGAAGTTAGAATGTAACAGTGTTACCATCGGATCAGAAACGTCTGCACTACGCTATTGTTATCGGGTGAAGTTAGAATGTAACAGTGTTACCATCCGACTAGAAACATCTGCACTACGCTGTTGTTATTAGGTGAAGTTAGAATGTAACAGTGTTACCATCGGATCAGAAACGTCTGCACTACGCTATTGTTATCGGGTGAAGTTAGAATGTAACAGTGTTACCATCCGATCAGAAACGTCTGCACTACGCTATTCTTATTAGGTGAAGTTAGAATGTAACAGTGTTACCATCCGATTAGAAACGTCTGCACTACGCTATTCTTATTAGGTGAAGTTAGAATGTAACCAGTGTTACCATCCGATTAGAAACGTCTGCACTACGCTGTTGTTATTAGGTGAAGTTAGAATGTAACAGTGTTACCATCGGATCAGAAACGTCTGCACTACGCTATTGTTATCGGGTGAAGTTAGAATGTAACAGTGTTACCATCCGATTAGAAACGTCTGCACTACGCTATTGTTATCGGGTAAAGCTAGAATGTAACGGTGTTATCATCCGATTAGAAACGTCTGCACTACGCTATTGTTATCGGGTGAAGTTAGAATGTAACAGTGTTACCATCCGATCAGAAACGTCTGCACTACGCTATTGTTATCGGGTGAAGTTAGAATGTAACAGTGTTACCATCCGATCAGAAACGTCTGCACTACGCTATTGTTACCAGGTGAAGTTAGAATGTAATAGTGTTACCATCCGATCAGAAAGTCTGCACTACACTATTGTTACCAGGTGAAGTTAGAATGTAACAGTGTTACCATCCGATTAGAAACGTCTGCACTACGCTATTCTTATTAGGTGAAGTTAGAATGTAACAGTGTTACCATCCGATTAGAAACGTCTGCATTACGCTGTTGTTATCAGGTGAAGTTAGAATGTAACGGTGTTACCATCCGACTAGAAACGTCTGCACTACGCTGTTGTTACGAGGTGCAGCTTGGCGCACCAACGAAAAACCAAGAAGTATAGGAAAATAAATTGTGTGCAATAATGTGTATTAATGTATACATTTTATATTATGGTTAAACAATTATTTTCATATAATTCAGCTATTTTTATTTTTATTCGCTCATATGAAGACCTTGTGGTAGAAAGTCCACCCCGTTTTGCAATGTACACCGAACACTAATATTTGCAGAAACACATACGTAGCCTACGCCTTATCTTTAACATATTCATGTATCTTTCCTTTAAGGCATCATGTCGTATTATGTGCTAAGAACCTATGGCATGTTCAACCATATTGGGGTAGTCACGAACTCATCCCACTGCAATATGTTAAGCGGTAAAGCTTACCTTGGTAGAGTTCCTACTTGTCTCCAAACCGAGTCAAAACATTCAGTCGTCTTGAAGGAACATTTCTCCTGTTACTCCGTACAATGAAAAATAGCTAGGAGCTACTGTAACCTATGGTCAGGGGAAAACTCACGGCAAAAAGGCCGGAGTCTGCACGTCGTCTCGCTTGACCTACAACTCTCTACCCCCACACATACTCACACGCCCGTCGCAGCTTCGGCTAGCTCCGGGATCTGCACATGCGCAAACGTAACTTGAGCAGGGCTCGTGAAAGCAATACGCAACAGACCAGAGCTGTGCACTTACGTCGGCTACGACCCTTGCTGAAGAACAATCGAATCCGATTACTTTAGACCCTAAAGCAAGTTAGGGAAATTCGTTAGATGCAGAAGTTGACTTTCTTGAAAGTCTCTCAGCTTCCAGTTTCTGAGACTGTCTGGTGGCTGCTGGCAACGGTCTATAGTTCGCTCACTGTCATGCGCCATAACAAGGAGCTACGAGAGAAATCAATACTCTCCAGGGTTGGAGAATCTATACGGCGGACGCTTCTAATCCCGTTTTTCTTACAGTGCTGAGAAAGGAAACACCCGTATGGAGAACGTTTCGTCATCATTGATTCTATATAAAAGAGATATGGCGCTGGCCACTCGTTGTGTAGCGTCGTTTAACGCGCACACGCGCCTAAAATAGACAAAAGATACAGAAGAGTTAACAACCTGTGATGACATCATAGACGACGTGGTGGACAGTTTGTATGCGTTAAAAGCTCAGATGTGGCGTTTCTACGTCATTATTCTGCAAACAACCCGCTTGGCAAGTGTTCAGAATGGATCGATTGTCCACTGTGTGGTTGGAAATCTCAGTTAATGTATAAATCGGTCATTGTGGAACACAGTCAAAATTACACGAGACCACAGCTAACTTTCAACTGTCATGTTGCTGCAAATTACAAAGAAAATGTGGACAGTTACCTGAACATTCTGACTACACAAGCTCGCCATGTGTAAACTCGTTTGTAGTAGTAGTAGCACTAAGTTACCCCTTGAGGCTGTCTTCAAAGTGGTAAAGGTTTAGCTCTAGATAATGAAGTTTGGTCATAAATAATTATGTAGTACTGTAGAATAAAATCATTGTATTTAACGTATATATTGGTACTCAGTGACTTGTCGTTGAGGGTCACTCGGTTTTAGCTAAGGCTTGACCATGCAGGACAACTTAATGGTTAAAATTATAACTTGACTGCCCTGGAACAAGGGGGTGTTAACTACCTGAACCGATTCCAGATACTTAGCAATTACCCTGAAATTAGCTTTACATAACAAAGATTAAATATGTACGTTGGGCAGTTTTACGCTGTGAACCAAATGCCTATATTAATATCTCATAAAAAAATAAATATTTTCCTATTGCCTCTTAACCATGCACCAAGTCGTTCGTTTTTGGTTGATATCTATAGAAAGAAGATGCTGGATGTTAATGTTAATTAAGTTTATAAAAGGATAACACTGCTGTTAAATAGTTACCTTTTCAAAGAAAAACGTAGGTTCTGATGTAACATATTAACTTTATAAAAGGGGGGTTTGCTATTAAATGTTGACTTTTTTCAAAGACGAATATAAATCAGGAAATTAACCTTTAAAGGAGATCCCAACTCTTGGTTAAAGAAAACCAAAACTATTAAGTTGTTAAATAAAAACTGAAACCCTAACGTTAAATACTTAATCTGTAACGATGTCAAGGATGATGTTATAAAGATGAACCTCATATGTTAAGTTATAAACCTTATAAATGAGACTAAGTTTTATAGAAACCCCATAATCTTAAGTGCTTAAACTTATAAGAAAAAATAAACTTAATTGCTAAATTATTAAACTTGTAAAGCAGATGATATATTGTAATCAATAGATATCAAGGAACCACACAGCAAGATACCTGCTAACCAAAGGAACATACCCTCTAGTAACCCGGTAATCAAGAAATATCAAGCACCACAAAAAAGATATCTTACTATGTGGCTCTAGATGGCTTCATGGCTTATTTTGTTCTATAGTGCTAAGTGGCTTCTTTGTATATCTTGTTCTATGGTACTAGATGGCTTCATGATTTATATTGTTTTATGGTGCTAGATGGCTTCATGGTATATCTTGTTTTATGGTGCTAGGTGATTTTTTTTTGGCTTATCTTGTTTTGTGGTGCTAGGTGGCTTCATGGTTTATCTTGTTTTATGGTGCTAGATGGCTTCATGGTATATCTTGTTTTATGGTGCTAGGTGTTTTTTTTGGTTTATCTTGTTTTTGTGGTGCTAGATGGCTTCATGGTTTATCTTGTTTTGTGGTGCTAGGTATTTTCATGGTTTATCTTGTTTTATGGTGCTATTTGTTTCTTGGTATATCTGTATATGTAATTATAGGTGGCTACTTGGCATATCTTGCTATACCGTTACAGGTTCCCTTTTAGTATACCTGTATGTGTAGTTATAGGTTGATTCATGGTATATCATGTTTTATGGTGCTAGATGATTCATGATCTATCTTGTTATATGGTGCTAGGTGGTTTCATGGTTTATCTTGTTTTATGGTGCTAGGTGGCTTCATGGTTTATCTGTTTTATGGTGCTAGATGGCTTCATGGTTTATCTGTTTTATGCTGCTAGATGGCTTCTTGGTATATCAATATATGTGGCTATAGGTGGCTACTTGGCATATCTTGTTATTCCGTTACGAGTTTCCGTTTGGCATATCTGTATACCTAGTTATAGGTTGATTCTTGATATATTTTATTTTGTGGCTCTAAAAGTTGCCACCATAAGTACATCTCCGTCAGTGTATCTTAATATGGTGAAGAGCATGAGGTGGTGCTCAATAGTTATTGGTCACCTTAGACAGTCATTAGTGAATCTTTTAATTGGCTTGACATAGCGATTAGTACTTTATACAGTCATTAGGGAATCTTTTAATTGGCTTAACATAGCAAATAGTACCTTATACAGTCATTACTGAATCTTTTAATTGGCTTGACATAGCGATTAGCACCTTATACAGTCATTAGTGAATCTTTTAATTGGCTTGACATAGCGATTAGCACCTTATACAGTCATTAGTGAATCTTTTAATTGGCTTGACATAGCGATTAGCACCTTATACAGCCATTAGTGAATCTTTTAATTGGCTTGACATAGCGATTAGCACCTTATACAGTCATTAGTGAATCTTTTAATTGGCTTGACATAGCGATTAGCACCTTATACAGACATTAGTGAATCTTTTAATTGGCTAGACATGGCGATTAGTACTTTATACAGCCATTAGTGAATCTTTTAATTGGCTTAACATAACGATTAGTACTTTATACAGCCATTAGTGAATCTTTTAATTGGCTTGAACATAACGATTAGTACTTTATACAGCCATTAGTGAATCTTATAATTGGCTTAACATAGCGATTAGTACTTTATGCAGTCATTAGTGAATCTTATAATTGGCTTGAAATAGCGATTAGCTTTCCTTTATAGTAAGCGGTTAATTTACTATTCAATCCTGGATGAGAATTCTTAACCCTCAAAGGTAGTTTCTCTGAATAGCTTCTACTCAGAGGTGAAGAGCGACGTACAGGGGCTCACGAGCACAACAACTGTCCAGTACACGTGCCTTGCGTGATGCAGTTTACTATACGTACTGCGGATCGATCATTTCTCCTTGCCTAACTGTGGAGCCTAGTTAAAGTACAATGTACACTAGATGAGGGTTTATTTATCTTCACCTATTGTGATGTCGAGGAAAAAAGGTATGGTTAGCACCACGTGCAAAGGAAATTGAACAGATGAAGTCATACAAGTGAAACCAGGGTATTATACAAAATTTCGCCAACATGTTTTGTATTTACACAGTTACAGAACTAGTGTAACTGGGTATATATTAACGTATGTAGAATTTTACAAATCGTGCCTTTTTAAGTAGGGAAGTTCATAAAGTTTATTAAGTTAAGTCTTGAGTAGCGAGTTATCGTCATAGACAGAATGTGTAAACATGTAAAGTGAACATGAACCATTAATACAATATTACCATAGACAGAATGTGTGAACATGATGTAAGGTGAATCTTAACAATTAATACAATATTACCATAGACAGAATACATCACATGTTTACACAGTGTGAACATGAACAATTTATACAATATTACCATATACAGAATGTGTAAACATGTGATGTAAGGTGAACATGAACCATTAATACAATATTACCATAGACAGAATGTGTAAACATGTGATGTAGGGTGAACATGAACCATTAATACAATATTACCATAGACAGAATGTATAAAAATGTGATGTAGGGTGAACATGAACCATTAATACAATATTACCTTAGACAGAATGTGTAAACATGTGATGTAGGGTGAACATGAACCATTAATACAATATATACCATAAACAGAATGTGTAAACATGTGATGTAGGGTGAACATGAACCATTAATACACTATTACCACAGACAGAATGTATAAAAATGTGATGTAGGGTGAACATGAACCATTAATACACTATTACCACAGACAGAATGTATAAAAATGTGATGTAGGGTGAACATGAACCATTAATACA
>NW_013669509.1:13064-18603 GCF_000517525.1 Limulus polyphemus | reverse complement strand
TAGACAGAATGTGTAAAAATGTAATGTGAACATGAACCATTAATACAATATTACCTTAGACAGAATGTGTAAACATGTGATGTAAGGTGAACATGAACCATAGACAATATTAACATTGACAGAATGTGTAAAAACATGATGTAAGGTGAATCTTAACAATTAATACAATATTACCATAGACAGAATGTGTAAAAATGTAATGTGAACATGAACCATTAATACAATATTACCATAGACAGAATGTGTAAAAATGTAATGTGAACATGAACCATTAATACAATATTACCTTAGACAGAATGTGTAAACATGTGATGTAAGGTGAACATGAACCATTAATATAATATTATATAGACAGAATGTGTTTACATTCTTTCTAAGGTAATATTGTATTAATTGTTAAGATTCATCTTACATCATATGTTTACACATTCTGTCAATGTTAATATTGTCTATGGTTCATGTTCACCTTACATCACATGTTTACACATTCTGTCTAAGGTAATATTGTATTAATGGTTCATGTTCACATTACATTTTTAGACATTCTGTCTATGGTAATATTGTATTAATTGTTAAGATTCACCTTACATCATTTTTTTACATCACATGTTTAAATGGTTCATGTTCACCGGTTCATGTTCACATTACATTTTTACACATTCTGTCTATGGTAATATTGTATTAATGGTTCATGTTCACCCTACATCACATTTTTACACATTCTGTCTACGGTAATATTGTATTAATGGTTCATGTTCACCCTACATCACATTTTTACACATTCTGTCTACGGTAATATTGTATTAATGGTTCATGTTCACACTACATCACATTTTACACATTCTGTCTATGGTAATATTATATTAATGGTTCATGTTCACATTACATGTTTACACATTCTGACCATGATAATATTGTATTAATGGTTAAGATTCACCTTACATCACATGTTTACACATTCTGTATATGGTAATATTGTTCATGTTCACATTACATCACATGTTTATACATTCTTTCTATGTTAATATTGTCTATTAATACAATATTACCATAGACAGAATGTGTAAACATTAGATGTAAGGTGTATCTTAACCATTAATACAATATTACCATAGACAGAGGCTGTCGCAGTATTATGAACAATTAACAGTATTTATCAATACCATCATAAGTGACTCGTGAGTCATTGTTTGGATAAGCTATTCTGTATAGGAGTTTTAATAATGCTCTGTAAGGAATATTTTATTTGGGGAGGCTGTTTGTTTGTTCACGATAGGTGTTTAAAGGTGTTGTCCCTCCGGCTGTCAGAGATGAACTATCACCCATTTGGAGAGCTTAAGCTTTCCCAAGTCTCCAACACACGTTGTCCCTAAATACCATTATTTAAGGAATGGACGCCACTGTAAAGAAATTAGTTTGTTTTTTTTAAAAAACCGAAATTCAGCTTAAATACAAACCTCCTGATGTTATGGCAGAAATGGTTAAACCTTGTTAATGACAGGCATGCTAAAGAGTAAATAGGCCAGGAAACAGCCCAGCTAAAGAATACGCTAGCTCTAATACATGAATAATTAATCATAAAATGTGTTCTGAATCCATAATGTTCTCAATAGTTTAACAAAAAAGCACCCTTCGGTTTCAGAGTGCGTATTTCTAATATAGATCCGACGCTATAACTTATTGAAATGGAAAAGTCCCACGCTAAGCCTCTCTTGACTCGTTTTACTGTGTTTGATTTCACTCACATGTGAATTGGGAAACAACTCCAAGTAAAATAATATTATCAAACAACACGAACATCAAATTATCTTGTGTAATAACGTCTATTTATGTAGACAACGCGATATTATGTCTCTTCTTTTGTTTACGATGTATATATATATCAAAAGTTATCTGTTGATGAGACATTATAAACGTGTTGTCAGAGTACTGTAATCGTGTTAACACTACACAACAACTTCAAATGATTCCATTTTGACTATGAAAAACGAAAAAAAAACAATTTAGAAAGCAACTTTTTGTTTGTTTTAAAATTTTCGACTAAAGCTACACAAGGGATCTCTGCGCTAGTCGTCCCTAATTTTGAACTGATAGACTAGAGATAAGATAGACAGTCAACATCATCCACCGCTATCTTTAGACTGCTCTTGTCTGACCTAATAGTGAAATTTTGACTGTCATTCTTATATCACATCCACTGCCCTAAAGTGCGTAGCGTATGTTAGCTGCAACCGGTCCCGAACCGTAAATCATGAGATTTGTATGTTGACCATTAGACCATGCCTGGCTCTTAAAAAAAACAAAAAACTGTATAGACATATTTTCAAGAAATAGGGCGTTCCATCTTTGTTGCTTGTTTGTTTTTGTAATTAAGTACAAAGCTACACAATGGGCTATCTGTGCTCTGCCCACCACGGGCATCGAAACCCGGATTCTAGCGTTGTAAGTCCGCAGACATACCGCTGTGCCACTGGGGGGCCATCTTTGTTGAACTGCATAAAAAGGTCGAGACTCCATGTGAGATCGTTTTTGAAACTTACTCTATACACTTTTAGTCACAATTTTGATATGAATTTCTTTTCAAACGGCTAGTTTTATATGTGGTACTGAGTTAAGTATATTCCCTATAATTTTTTATCGATTTTGAAATACAAAACGTATATATATATATATAATCCGTGAAAAAGAAACTTCTACTTCATTTCCCCTAATTTTTTTAACAACTTGCTAGTATAAGAACAGCAGCAAGTGAGCATTGTTGCGTATACGTGAATATCACATTGCGTGTTTATTGACATCCGCCTAATTTTTTAAACTCCATACCAGCTTCTACTAAATTCCTTGAAAACGGCGTGTTCGTCCTACTTATTTCCACGTTATCAAACCCAGTGCTCGGCAAGGGGCATTGCTAATTCTGTAATAAAATTAAGCAGTTTTGGGTGTACAATGAGAAGATTTAAAAAGCGCTTTACAAGTAAGCTGTAATGCGTTACGAATAAACTACGCTTAATTAGCTCCGCTCGTGTGTTTGTAGTGTTCTGACTTGGGGGATAAGAGTGGCAATAGCCAAGCTCGAAGGATCCTCTTTTACAACTATGGAAAGTGAAGCTTAAAAGAGTGGGCTGATAAGAGCATTATTTCTATAGTAAGCCTTTTTGCTTTTAGCATATATATATATACCAATTGTTCCCTCTTCAAACCTCCTCGTCTCTGACTCTTCATTTTACACTACAATCGTTCAAATACTTCAAACAAGTAATAAATAAGCTTTACAAAATTACAGAAATGAACAATATTATTAATTTTTAAACTGTCTCCATGGGTTGCATGCGTGAAAGATATATAATTTAATTTCTATGTAAACTAGAACACATGAAATTTAACTAACGTGACTTATTCAAAATTAATAATATTATATTTGAAGCGAAATAAGTCATAATATAAAATAATGCAGCGAATAGCAATGATTGCAAATAAAAATATAAAGATTTTATCTTAAAATTAGAAACACTTAAAAACTAAAGAGAAGTCTGAAATTTAAATGAATTTAATAAAAAAATCTGAAACAAAGACACTTTTTAGTATTTAGTATTTTAGGACATTGTATTATGCAAATAGCATACACGATTTTAAAAAGGTAGAAAACCGCAGAGAGAAAAGTAGAGAAAAGATTACTTCTCTGTTCGACTCTCTCACACACAAAGACTTTGTCTCTGACGTTTAGCTAATTTCTATTAGCTACAACAATCCTACTCATCCCATACGACTCGTTAGAGCATAAAAAAACGGAGAATGGTTCAGGAGCAAAAAGGAGACAAATAGCAGGAAGTTGGTTTCTATATTAAAATGGCAGATGAGTATCAGACGATATATGAAAATACTAATGGCAAATACAATAACACACATACAATGTTGGTGCCAGAGGGTGATAACTAGAGATTAGTAAATCTGTAAATAAAATGGTATTGTAGAATTATATTCTCAGCTTAAGTATTTTAAAAAATATACAGTGCAGTGCAAATAAATTAATTTTATATTCTTTAAATTGAATAAAATGTTAGAAGTTTGGAAAGTTGGTTTAGATGATAATACTATATTGTGATATTAGGATAACAATTCAAGGCAGCTTCTCATAACCTCACACAAATTCTAACTCTCACGACATTTACGTCTAATTAGCCCTTGCTGAATCTAAACTAGAGTCCTTTGTTTGATCGCCCAGTGACCGTGACTGAGTCCTTGTTACTAATCTAACTCGGGAAATTAATGTGATACTTTTAAAACACAGACCAGCCATTTAGCAGCATTTCTATTTCCTGCATACTTTACAGAACGTGCAGTAATAACACTATACATGATTGTTTTCATGAACACTAGGAAAACAAATCTAGAAACTTCCAGGTCTTAATGATAGGTGTCAGTTAGGTGTAACAACCTTTATAACATTAAATGAAAAATATACTTTCATCGGTTTCTCTCTTAAGAAGGAATATATATATATATGTGTATATGTGTGTGTGTGTGTGTGTGTAATTCCTGTGATATCTTATACATTACCTAATAATCAACATGACAACTATAACAACGCTATTTATTTATATCCTGAAAAGATTATTTTCAGGATATAAATAAATAGCGTTGTTACGGTTGTCATGTTGATTAAAATAGCGTTGTTATGGTTGTCATGTTATTTATATCCTGAAAATAATCAACATGACAACCGTAACAACGCTATTTATTTTTATCCTTAAAATAATCAACATGACAACCATAACAACGCTATTTATCTATATCCTGAAAATCAACATGGTTTAACATGGCCTTGTAACCAATATGACAACCATAACGACGCTATTTATTTTTATCCTGAAAATAATCAACATGACAACCATAACAACGCTATTTATCTATATCCTGAAAATCAACATGGTTTAACATGACCCTGTAACCAATATGACAACCATAACGACGCTATTTATTTTTAACCTGAAAATAGTCAAGATTGTTGTCTGCGCAACATAATACACGAAAATGTCATATCGAACAGAAAAATCAGATAAATAGGGTTTTCCATCCCAAGGAATGAAAACTTGGGAGTTTTAGACGTAAGAGAAGAGAACCAATTTATGTGAGCGAGCAGGATGGTAAATACTGAAAATGCACGCTTGTAATCCAAAAAGATTTTCATTATCTCGGATAATTAACATTGTTGCTATGGAAACGGTTTCATTTGCGATAAATAAATAACATCGCAGTGAAACATTGGAGCTTGACACCTAGAATATATCTTTTTTTATTTGCAATCTCACGTGATCTTGTTTAAAGTGACGCTAAAATACGAAAACAACTTCAACTGTAAAAACCAACAAAAATACAAGGAACATTTCATTAGTTTAATATTAGCATCACTGGAAGCTCTCGACATCTGGACCGTAATAAAATATCCACTAATAAAACTGCCAAAGTTGTTTATCTGTGTTAGTCCTATTAGATGGACTTAAAGAGGAAATAAATGTTCATGTATATATATATGTATTCA
>NW_013669509.1:0-12064 GCF_000517525.1 Limulus polyphemus | reverse complement strand
TATATATATATTCAGTACAGGTTATCGGCTCTGTTCTGACAACATCTATTGGTTCGTTTAACTGGAATATAAAGAACATAAAGAATATAAAGACAATTCCATCTACTCGGCGACAATTCATAAACTCAGATTTTCACAGCATATGAAAATTAAAAACTTAAAGGTCGTCGTTGTTAAGCGCAAAGTTACACAATTAATGGGCTATCTGCGCTTCGTACATCGCATAGAATCGAACCCCGAATTTTAGTGTCGTAAGTCCGTAAGCTTATCGGAAAACTTCTTATTCAACAAACTTGTTGCTTTTAAAGCCTATCATAGTTGTGTACTTCCGAAGAAATACTTAATTCGTTAATGTAGGAGACCTTACTTCAAGTATTACAGAACGACTTTGTTAATCTTGACACTGAACTTGTAATAAAAGCGTGGATTACCATAATGCATAAATTACGTTATCGTCGTAAAATATTAAATGAACCAATGATTGTAAATGTTTATAGTAAATGAACCAATGATTGTAAATGTTTATATTAAATGAACCAATGATTGTAAATGTTTATAGTAAATGAACCAATGATTGTAAATGTTTATATTAAATAAACCAATGATTGTGAATGTTAATAGTATACTGAGAGTACCACTGTAATAATCACTAACCCTAGGCGGCGCGACATGGTCTGGTGGTTAGGGCACTCGGCGCGCAATATATGTGGGTGGTGAGTTCGAATCTCGTCACAGATCATGCGCGTCCTTTCAGCAGTGGGATATTTATAATGTGACTGTCAATCCCACTATTCGTTGGAGGTGGGTGGTATTGATTAATTACTACCTTCTATTAGTCTATTCCTTCAAAATTAGGGACGGCTAACGCAGATAGCCATCTAGTGTGAAGTTCAGCAAAGAATCAAACAAAACCAAAACCATTATTTTCTGACTAAAATAACTTTATAATTGTTACTCTAAGAAAATATCGTGTCAACGGTTTTTTAGAAAGAACCTGCTCTGTAAAATACTTTATTTTCAAATATTTTATATGGAACACTTTAAAGCACTGGTTGTATAAAATGAAGAACTAACGTAGCGTAACGTTAGGCTACTCTATATATATCGTTAGTGCTAATAGAAGCCCCCCAGTGGCACAGCGGTATGTCTGCGGACTTACAACGCTAGAATCCTGGTTTCGATACCCGTGGTGAGCAGAGCACAGATAGCCCATTGTGTATCTTTGTGCTTAATTCCAAACAAACAAATAATAATAACCTTCATCAGAATCCTTGCCTGGTCGAAACTAAAGACGTTCATTAAGCCCTATACGAAGTTTGAAATTTATCTAGTCAAGTATCTAGCTTGATTATCTAGCTGTGCTTAATTACAAATAAACAAATAATAATAATAACCTTCATCAGAATCCTTGCCTGGTCGAAACTAAAGACGTTCATTAAGCCCTATACGAAGTTTGAAATTTATCTAGCTTAATTATCTAGCTGTGCTTAATTACAAATAAACAAACAAACAATAAACAAAGCTAATAGAAAAACTAAAGATTCTAGTATGTTCGAAAGTTTTACCTAATTATATCTATGAGATACTTAAACACCACATAATTGTTAACCCAAATGCTGCCACTAGGAGTCTTGGGCTTTGAAAATTTTTAAATCCAAACCCTTACGTCTTATGTGAGGTTAATAAATCTGACTTAATAATACGCAGATATTATAACGGAACACGTTAGCTACTTAAGATAATATAAGTAGTTACGCTAACGTGCAAAGAAATTACAATAGAATTATAATTTTTGGTTAAATATGTTGTTAATTTACTAACAAGTACAATATTGTTCGCCCCCAGTGGCACAGCGGTATGTTTGCGGACTTACAACGCTATAATCCGGGTTTCGATACCTGTTGTAAACATATCACAGATAGCCCATTGTGTAGCTTTGTGCTTAATTACAAACAAACAAACAATATTGTTCGAAATTTCTTTTATGAAGTTATGAAATTATGGCCAGTTGGCACTACGGTAACACTTCAAAATGTACTTATGTTCTGTAATTAGGCATTAGTAAGCCCTTACGTCTAAAGTTTGGAAAACATGCACGACAAGTTACAGGTAACACTTCAAAATGTACTTATGTTCTGTAATTAGGCATTAGTAAGCCCTTGCGTCTAAAGTTTGGAAAATATGTATGACAAGTTACAGGTAACACTTCAAAATGTACTTATGTTCTGTAATTAGGCATTAGTAAGCCCTTACGTCTAAAGTTTGGAAAATATGTATGACAATAAAACCTGAGGAAGGATTGTAAAGTGAATGAGGTCCTACTTTTGTCACAGGAGGGCCGGGTGTAGCTCAGTTGTTAATGTGTCCAGACTGTTAATCGAGGATTCCGCTGGCGCAATAAACGCGCTCCGCATTTGGGGCTATAGGTTTGCTAAAAAAGTGACTGCCAAATCCCACTATTTGGTCAGATAAAAGTAACCCAAGAGACGACGGTGGTTGTTGTTAACCAGGTGCCTTTCCTCTAGTATGTCACTTCAAAACTAGGGACGGCTAGTTATGATAACCTTTATGCAACTTTACGCGATGTTTTTGGAACAACAACAACAACAAAAAAACAAACACTGTTATAGGATACGCGGTGTTCGTCTTTTTCTTTGAAGTTTTACGGATTTGAAGTCTGAATTGATATTCAAAAACAACCATAGAAATATTTGGTTTTTAATTTCTGGTTACGATTACAGACCATAAAATCCTAAATAGTCTAGTTTTGCTTAAATCATATTAGCATTTCAGACTGTAGAAGACTGCATATTAAACAGTCTTATGTATTTTGTGATTTGACTGAAGAAGAACAGACAATTGTTATTATAATAACTACAGTTTAATAATAGAACTTCGGTCTTTGGTCTCAAAAATCGTACTGTCAAAAGCTTTCATATTCCTCACTTAACACAACTAACACTGTTATTATCACGTGTTTGTTAAATTTATAATAAACATTCTGCTGGTTAGCAGATGTTTTATTCAAAAGCCAACTTTAATCAAGAAGCTAGAAACAAGGGTTAGAGTTACCTTTGGGTAATAGGTATTCCGTTGATTAGGTTCGTTTAATATACACCTGGATAATTTACAAACTGCTTTATGTGTGATATTCTAGCCTAATGAAAGCTTATTTCGTAACCGAATCTTAATATTATAATTTTGATTTGTTTAGAACATTGGGCTATCTGCTGTGTCCACCGCGCGAAATCGAACCCTAGACTTTAACGTTGTAAGTCCGTAAACCTACCGCCGTCCAACCGGAGTATGTAATTGTAATGAACTTAAACTCTCCTACATGTTGATGCCAAGTTGATAGTTCACTATGGGCGCCATTTAACTACTATAGCTCGACAGTATTCAATAAAGGAACCTTGGGACGACGACAGACCAACATATACAAACCTTAAATCTATAAGTACAAAATTGTCTTGAGACAATCGTTTCGCTTAGCTAACCTCAGCACAAATCTAATCGTTTCGCCTAGCTAACATAGCACAAATATAATCGTTTCGCTTAGCTAACCACAGCACAAATATAATCGTTTCGCTTAGCTAACCACAGCACAAATATAATCGTTTCGCTTAGCTAACCACAGCACAAATATAATCGTTTCGCCTAGCTAACCACATCACAAATGAAGCAACTGTCGTTGTCGTCGAATCAGCATCGGAATTTAGGTCTTGTGTAGACCTGGGAGGGTCAGGTGCATGTTTGACCTCTTCCTCCCTCCTTGACTGTTATTGTTATTAAGGCTTGTAGTCTTTTTTATTTTATTTTCGGGTCCATGTTCATGAATGTTATCCTATGGCCGCTGTAGGTGAGGCTCTGGATTGAGGTGACTTTTTTTTTAATTGGTTTTAGATGTCTTGTTCATTGATTGTGTGGTATTTGGACTCGAGAATGTTTGTGTGATGTATGGAATAACAGGTATAAGGTGTTGTTTAACTATTTCTAATAAAAATTTGAAATCACTTGTATTGTTTGGGGGGGGGGGTCCTGTGCTGTTGTATGAAATCTAAGAATGTATTTTTAATTGCTTGAATGATGTGGTTTGTTTCGGTTTCAAGTAGTTTGTTGGTTGACTTTCTGTGTTTTGATTTTTGTTTTGCTGTACATTTGAAGTGTTAGGTTGATTCTGGATTTGTTTTGTTGGCATTAGCGTTTCTTGATTTAGTGGTTGTGATCGTGCTGCCTTTGTGTAATTGTAGTCTGTACGGGTGTATTGTGCGTTACTGGTGTTGGTAATAGTGGTGTTTTTCTGTTACAGTTTATTTCCGGATTGTTTGTGTTTGTTTTGGTATGCTTTGAGTTATTGTGTATATCATAGATTCTAGTTCTGGTGTCCCTGTATTTAGGACATAATTAGTTGTCTGTTGGCAGTTACAACGTAGAGGGCATGATGGTCGCCACCACAGCCCACACATCGTGAGAGAGAGATTTACACGCCGCAGTAACGTGTCCACTGAATCGACTGATCACAAGGAAATTAAATTTAGGCGGGAAATCTAAGAAAGTATGCATGCATGCACCACTGGTAGTAACAACAAAGGCTATTAGAACAAACTTCGTGTCTCGTTGAGTTATAGAACAAGCACGCTCATAAGTTCTTAACGTCCAGATGGCGTAAGTAGTTAAAAACTCAATTAACCAAGTGTAATTTCACATTTTGTTGAAATGGCTAAAACATTTCAGCTAGAATAAATAGAAAGCTTAATAAGTTCACTTTTTGTGTGTTTTCTCGTCTCTTTGTAAATATATACAAACATATGCTACTGTTGAAAATCTATCGTCACCAGCGCCTTGTTTTATTCATACATATTTTACTTCACAATTTCACACAATCAAAATACAATACAATGTTAAAAATTACTAAATTTACAAAACAAGCTTAAGTATTTTAGTAATCTAATATATAGACGTATACGTTTGTTTGTAATTAAGCACAAAACTACACAATGGGCTATCTGTGCTCTGCCCATCACGGGTATCGAAACCCGGTTTTGTAGCGTTGTAAGTCCGCAGACATACCGCTGTGCCACTGGGGGCAGACGTATACGTAACCCCTCCCCCAAAAAGAAAGTTTAAAAAGTTGTTGTTTTAGTATAAAGCTACACGATGGGCTATCTGTGCTATACCTATTACGTAGAATCGAAGTTCGGATTTTAGCGTTGTAAGTCCATCAATTTACCGTATATCCATCGAGAGCCTTGGTTAGAATAATATTTAATAAGATATATATTTGAAGAATAATTTGATGATGTAATTATTTATGATTTTATATAATAAACAATGCAAGTAAATATTTTACTCCAATAAATAAATATTCTATTTTCCTACATTATTATGTTTTATCATCCGTATTACTTTCATTTCTTAAGCTCAATATTGTTTGTTTGGAATAAGGCACAAAGCTACACAATGGGCTATCTATGCTCTTCCCACCACGGGTATCGAAACCCGGATTCTAGCGTTGTAAGTCCGCAGACATACCGCTGTGCCACTAGTGTGTAAAAGCTTAATGGTAAAAAAATCTTTGGAGCTAAGTAATAAAAATGTTCATGCATTATTCCTCTTTTAAATTAATTGAACTATATGTCTGAATCTTGACTTCTATTTAAATCAAGTATATTTTTCAAATATACATTATCATTCTTCTGGCTTAGGAATAATAGCAATTTACAAACAAATAAATGTCTCAATAGAGAAAAAAATTAATAAAATATAGCTATTAAAAGCTGTTTCGTATTTGTATTTATTCAAAGTAATTGTTTTTATCATTTTAACCTGCAATGGATGTCGTTGGATATTAAAGTTTATACTGTGTAATAAATTTTACTTTATCTACCAAATTATTTTTACAAACTGTTTTTAAATTTCATTACCAGTTTTTAAACAAGTCATCTTATAGCTTTGGCTATCACATTTGATATTATTTCTACGTTCATTTTTAATTAATATAATTATGAAAATTAATTTAGTTTTAACTTAAAAAATATACATTTTGTTTTAGAAACATTAATTGATTGTTTATTTTCACTGAACAGTTACTTACTTTTATGATATTTTGTCATTCTTCAGTAGAAGTAAAGCTGAAGGTCAGTGTTGTGCTATCAGCAAAGGTATTATATCGGGCTATTCAATATTAACTCACCAAAAATATTCATATAAATAATACAGATCGAAGAACAAGAACAAGATTTTTAGGCTTAGTTAACTTTTTATTATTAAAATGTTTATTTTTACTGCATGTAATAAACTTTTAATAAATAGCTCTTGAATCGTATAAATACATTATATCTTACTCATAAAATTCTTATTTAATCTTATTTGAATTAATATTTGATATCACAGCATTCCAAAATCTTTTTCTAAATCTACAAAATAGCTAATGTTGCTGTCTATCATAACATTTATATATTTGTAGGTAAACTTTATAATAATATTGCATAGTGCTTAACTCTAAATCCAGTTGATTATTAGAAAAGTTTTTGGAGATTTATGTTATTTAACAACCCTTTCTATACTGAGTTTATTTATGTTATTCGACAACCCTTTCTATACTGAGTTTATTTATGTTATTTAACAACCCTTTCTATACTGAGTTTATTTATGTTATTTAACAACCCTTTCTATACTGAGTTTATTTATGTTATTTGACAACCCTTTCTATACTGAGTTTATTTATGTTATTTAACAACCCTTTCTATACTGAGTTTATTTATGTTATTTGACAACCCTTTCTATACTGAGTTTATTTATGTTATTTAACAACCCCATCTGTATGGTGCTGTTTTTGTTTGTATTGATTGTTTAAAAAATCCTTGTTACCCGAAGGTGTAAGTGATCAAGTCAGTCCATATCCTATTTTCTGTTTTATCAAATCAACAATGCGTTTGTTTGTTTTTATTGAAATTCGCACTGTATCGTATGCCTTTAATCTTATCTACAACAAAGCACTATATATATCTGCTATTCTTCACAAATCTCCGGTTATTGTAAGAACCAGGAATAAGGGTTCTGTCATTTTTTGGGTCACTCAAAGCTCGGCGTTTGTCAATGGCCAAATAAAATGTGTGGAACAGTTTTACCAATTTATAAAGTTAAAATATTCTCCAAAGTTTGTGTATTTAAGCATTTTGAGGCTCGACTTACAGAAGTTAAGCATTGTTTTAGGATTTTGATCTATAACGACCTCTAGTGCAAATTTGTAAAACATTGTACTTGAACCGTGTGTTTTGTGTGTTTGTGTGTATGTGTTTTTAATACCATATCGTTTGCCAAGTTTTAATTTTCTAGCGTAAATCACTCTTTTATTGTCCTCATTACATACTTTTATCATATGATTTTGTGCATTTGTTTTGGCACAAAACCACCCAAATAGTAGGGCTGATACGACATGTATCTAAATACAGAAGTTTTATCAACGGTTTCTCACAAAGTGTGACAGTCTTGACAATAAAATATAGTTAGAAACAGATGTATAATGTTTAAAGCTTTAAGTTATTTAGTGTAAGCAAATGTAGTTTCTTGCTACAAGCTCAAGTAATTCAAGAAAGAAAAAAACGACAATTTTGATATATTTTGTATTTTTATGGTGGTTACGAGGCTGGTTAAATTGACCGACTTCACATAAAATTAGGGTAGTGAATATAACAGATAAAATATGAAGACTTAACGGAAATAAAAGGTTGGAAATTTATTTCGGAGGTTTTAGAGATTACACAAGAGAAATTTGTTAATGTTTAGATGGAGAAAAGTATTTTTAATCTTAACATGAAAATCGCTTTACACTCGAAGGAGTGACTACTTTGACGCCATTTATTAAAACATTAATTTTTAGCAAAAATACTTTATTAGAAATTCTGATTTTTTCTGTAGAAAAGATTTATAATGTTTACTGAAAGCTTGCCGAATTTCGTGAAGATACATAAGTCGTATCGTATCGGATGATGTATCGATACAATTGTATCACGGCTACTCGATAGGATACTCGTATCTTACCCCTACCAAATAGGCTTTTTTGGCGCTCTAGAGAACATGTCACATAGAGTACTTCTACTAACGCCTTCCTTTTCATTGGTAAAACTGAGAGCGTATAACTCTGTTTTCAATACCGTGTGGGCACAGCACAGATAGCTATTTGTGGGCTTCGTCTTTAACAGCTTACCTTTTTAACGGATAGTTTTCATCAAGCTATCTATCGGTTTTCAAGTAAATAACATTTTATTAAAATAGGCACTTTTAAGTTATTAAGTGTATATTGTTGTTCTCGTTCGTTTTAGATCAAAACCACGATGGGCTAACTGCTGTGCCCACCCCAGGGAATTGAACCCCGCATTTTAGAATTGTAAGTCCATAAACTTACCGACGTCCCATTGGGGAACATTAAGCGCAGAAATATTAAATATTTTTTTATTAATATTAATTAAACCTGCATAAACGTAGCTGTGTACTGAACTACAAGTTAAAAGCAGAACGCCTGTTTGGAAAATTATATCAAAATACACTTTGTATGTATATTTAAAACAGATATACAAAATACTGAATAAATTCACCATATCCAGTGACAGTAAGTTTCGGCTGATGAAGAAACAGCATTAGGTGTTAAACTTCATATTTATTTATACAAGAATATATATATATAATAATAGCCTCGAATTGATGAACAGACTTATGTGTTAAACTTCATATTTCGTTATGCACAAATAATAATAATAGCTTCGGAGTAATGAGCAGACTTAGGTGTTAGGTTTTAAAGTTCTTTACACAGAATCAACAATAAAAGCTTTTGACTGACGAACAGGCTTAGGTGTTTGATTTCATATTTCTTTACACAGAAATAAATAATGTAATAGATTCGTGCAAATTAGCAGAATGAGATGTCAGACTTTATATCCCTTGATACAGGCGTAATAGTTTCAAACCGATGAACAGGCTTAGGTGGTAGACTTCATATTCCAAAGTACGTGGATATTTTCCACAAAGTCGCCATGCAAGTGTCATCTATAATTTTTGGTTACTTTACGTATTACTAAGCTTGTCAACTTTATATATATATATATACTGAGGTTTGTGTACTTTATATTAAAACAATTTTTAATATTCAAATTGGCAAGTTATGTGACAACCACAGCCGAAATAAAGTAGCAGTGGAATAGAATGTATCAGAACTACATTTTGATATTGTTGGTTTTAATTATGTTGTTTGATCCAACCAAATATGGATCGATTTTCTCAGACGCAAAATATTCATATTCTCAGATTGTAAAGGTGTGTTCAGATAGGGGATTTATAATTTCCATAACATGAATATCTCTTGTACTTATCGGCATTGGAAAACAAAGGAATATGGAATAACTTGGGGAATCAGGACACGAAAGAAGTAATGGTAGGTAAAATGCTTCATTTCATAATAGGTGAGAATCCACAAACACAAAGTTTTGTGACAAAAGCTGTCTACGCGCCCAAAGTAACAATACGCAGCATAACCAAGAATGATCTCCGTCTGGAAGGAAACAAGGCCACCAAGATAAAGTTTTAAGTCATACTTCTCGTTCAACCGTTACATGCCTCAAGCAGATGTAGAATAAAACGGATGTATAGGCTATTCCATATGAATGAAAATATACAAGTCAAGTCCCCGGACGCGGCATCTACGGATTTCTTTGCGATCGAACCGGACTGTTGAAATTGGTTCCGTGAAACCGTCGTCCACGTACACTAGATGATTATGGAAAGTAAGCCGTAAGTAGTTGTGTGCTTTGGACATGTTAAACTTCCGATGAAGCCTTTATAATGGAAATTTCGCTGCAGGACTATTATCAAGTCCTAAGGTAGAGCAATATAGACTTTAAAAATGTGATGAGTTTTAAAAATCGTTTTAATATAACGTATTAACTTTCTGTATAAATAAATAAACAGTTATCATTAACAAATCATTTACTGTCAGCAGGTTTAGGTGTTAGACTTCACATCCATTTATACAGAAATGAAAATAATAATGACAGCTTCGGACTAATGAGCAGAATTAGGTATTAGGCAAAAGTTCATTGGAGTTGCATCGGGAGACTTGACAGATACGTAATCCGAACAGGGTTGCTGTGATTCCAGTTTTATCAATCATATTTTCCATGAAAACAGTCGTTGATTCTGAGATGTGGTTGCAAAAACGAAATTTTAGCTTTTGAACTCTCGTCAACTTAAAATCATTGTTAGTGGTACCAGGAGATACTTCTAGCTTAATCACATTGTGTTTTTGGGTCATAGGGTTCTCTTTCGTAGCCATAGCCTATTTTTGAAAATAATCGTTTAATATAACGTTCATTAATTTCAATTTCAAATAATTTGTAGAATTTTAACACTGGTAAATAACCAACAATATAATTTCAACAATAATAAACCACAGTGGTATAACTTTGATCTTTAAATATCCACGTGATACCTTTTTATTTGTTTGTTTGCTGATAAGCAAAAAGCTACACAATGGATTATCTGTACTCTTCCCGCCGCGGGTATCGAAACCCGATTTGTAGCGTGTGAGTCTATAAACTTATCGCTGAGTCACTGGGTGGCTTTTTTGTATCATAATTTTATAAAACTATATTCTTTAAAAAATGCACTCTACACGATCCTCATAAAAGTTACAGTTATGTACTTTTCTTTTTTTATGAAGATTGGGTCCCCTGTGGTGGACACAGCAGGTAGCCCAATGTGGGTTTTCTCTAAAACAAACAAATACACTTTTTTATAAGAAAGCCTAATGTTTAGCAGTATCTCACACTGTTTTGTATTGAATTTTTCAATATTGCAGAAACAAAAAAACGAAGACATAAATTGAACTAACTATTTAAAAACTAAATTTAATGGTAGCAATTCCTGTTTTAATGTCATGTCACAAAGACGGTTTAGAAAGTAGTAATCTATTACGTGTTCTTTGCCACTAAGCTTCTTTCAGAGGTCCATTAAAACAAATAAAAATATCACTCAACAATATAACTAACTGTTAGCTGTTATAAATGCTCGAAATATAACAATGTTTTTTTGTTTTTTTCATATCTTATATTTGACGTTCTTTTTACAATAACCAGTCCACGTATACGGAAATGCCTGATCTTCCTTGACATTCAAGCTATTTTGCTACTATTTCATGTCTTCTATTTTACCCCTATCCCTTTTAATCAGCTCTTTAGTACTGTGTGTGTAGCGAAATATTTGACAACATCTTGTTGTTCTCGTAGAATTTAATTCTGCTTTGTTTTGGTGAAGGGCCTTTTTTATGCTACAGCTTAGATGCCTACCATATTTTTTTCTTAAGCTTTTACGAAAACCAGTTGTTATTTGCATCCATTTCGAAGTTTTCTGTCAGTTAATTCAGTATCGTTATCATTCTTCACTCCCAGATCAACTAACGTGACTTATGAGCCTATTATATCGTTCCAATCAAATACTTCTCTCGTAAGTTATAAGCCTATTATATTCGTTTCAATCAAATACTTCTCTCGTAAGTTATGGGCCTATTATGTCGTTTCAATCAAATACTTCTCTCGTAAGTTATAGGCCTATTATATCGTTTCAATCAAATACTTCTCTCGTAAGTTATAGGCCTATTTTATCGTTTCAATCAAATACTTCTCTCGTAAGTTATAGGCCTATTTTATCGTTTCAATCAAATACTTCTCTCGTAAGTTATGGGCCTATTACAATCGTTTCAATCAAATACTTCTCTCGTAAGTTATGGGCCTATTATATTCATTTCAATCAAATACTTCTCTCGTAAGTTATGGGCCTATTATATCGTTTCAATCAAATACTTCTCTCGTAAGTTATAGGCCTATCTTATCGTTTCAATCAAATACTTCTCTCGTAAGTTATGGGCCTATTATATTCATTTCAATCAAATACTTCTCTCGTAAGTTATGGGCCTATTATATCGTTTCAATCAAATACTTCTCTCGTAAGTTATAGGCCTATTATATTCATTTCAATCAAATACTTCTCTCGTAAGTTATGGGCCTATTATATC
>NW_013669508.1:105773-109792 GCF_000517525.1 Limulus polyphemus | reverse complement strand
AAGAATGGGTTAAATGATGATAAACTGTATATTTTTGAAGTAGAGAAGAGGAGCTAATGGAAGATTTGAGTTTTAAGAATGGGTTGAATGATGATAAACTGTATATTTTTGAAGTAGAGAAGAGGAGCTAATGGAAGATTTGAGTCTTTCATCACTGTTTAATATTTATCAGGTTATTATTTTACTGAATTGTGTTTTCTGTGACAATACTGAACTGTTTAATATTTATCTGTTTATTATTTTACTGAATTATGTTTTCTGTGACAATACTGAACTGTTTAATATTTATCAGGTTATTATTTTACTGAATTATGTTTTCTGTGACAATACTGAACTGTTTAATATTTATCAGGTTATTATTTTACTGAATTATGTTCGTAAAATATCAGGTATTAAAACTACAGAATTTAAGAATTCCAAAGCAACATAACTATAAAAACAAGGCTGGTTGCTGATCAAAACAGTTGCACCATACTAGAAACATATAAATGATGTAACATTTAAAATAAAGGAGGATAAGTATCAGGACAATAACTTAGCTCAACTTTCTAATAGACGTAAGAAGATTAAAAATAAAAGTCAGAAGAGAAAATATTTTGTTTTAAAATTCATAAAAATAAAAGATATCCTGAAAGTATGCAAGATTTCGAAAAAGACAGTCTTTAAAAATGTCAGTAATCTATCACATCGAGTCAGAATGTTTTAATGCAATTTATAAAATGTTATCGATTTAAGATATACATAGAACTAGTGACTAATATAAGGAAAAACAATATTCCCTTGTTTCTAAACTATCAACATATAAATACACAAGTACAGACTAAAATTATCACAGGTATCACATCCACTCATGTCCCAATATAGCATTATTCAAAACTGAAAGAATACATTGTTTTGTTTACCTATGTAAGGTTTTATGGTCCGTCTTAAAAACTTTCAACCTGTTCTTAAAATTAAAATTTTTTGTTAGCTTTTCCTCTTTTCTACTTCAAAAATATACAGTTTATCATCATTCAACCTGTTCTTGTGTAAAGGTGTACTGTTAGTCTTACTGTAAGAATATGGTGTGGTTACTAGCAGATGTGCTGTATAGATCACGACATTACCTAAGGTGAGTATTTCTGGATGACAACATGTTTTATTTACATTACATTGAAATACTTTAAAACTAGTGTTAAAGCTTTAAAACTTTTTTTGGTTGAAAAATATTTTATACTCTTGTGAAGTCTTGCAACTTTACTCTTAGCCTGACATGTTTTTAATTAACTAACCAACAGATGTATGGCAACATGTGAAGGTTTCTCACCTTGTGATATTCTCCCATGTAAGACCAAACTAATAAAATTCTCCAGTCATTAAAATATAACAGATGTAGGACTAGCAAGTAACATTGTCAAGTTTTGTTGCTGGTTACTTAATGACAAATGTATTAGTAATCAGGTGATTAACTTCTAGATGTCAGAATAATCACTTTGAAAAAAAATCTAATATTGATTGTTACAATATCAGTGTTTCACAACTTCCTTACAAATCAGTATACTAACCATTAACAGCATCAGGTCAAGAAAAAACATACAAGTCAAAAAAGATTCCAAGGCAGGGATTTGAACTCTGAATCTCTAGCTAACAAGGCACTGTTTTTTTTAAAGCTAACTACTAGTTTTATTGTTTCTATGATTACCATGATAACTTGTCATCATTAGATACTTGATGTTCATTTTCCTAAGTTATTTGAAGCTTTTTTTCCCCCATATGAATAACCTTGTGTTAAAATAGGTGAAACGTAACTGTGAATTTGTTTACTGGTGTAAAATACTTTCAAAAACTGTAGTCACTTTGGACATGTTATAGTATTTATGTAGAAGCTGGCAGGGGTAGGTAGTTTTAAATTTGGGAAGATCAGATAGGATGACCATCAGAGGCTGTATTGTAACATTCCATTTCTACTAGAGGGAGCTGCTGAGGATTACATTATATTTATAGAAATAGGTCTTGCTGATTTTAAATTTATATGAAAATGGAAAATATAGAAATTTTATTTGGATGATGGTTGTATGTTGTGGTTTTTTCTAGTGAACATGAACTTGCCATGATGCCATTTTCTCTGATCTGCAACACGTGTGTGTGAGAAATGTTTTACCGTGTGTTTACTTTACAAGTGAGAAAGCACAAAAATAAGAGTTATGTACATATTAAATATATATATATAGACTTCTCCATTAGATGTGTTAAATTCATAAAAAATTATTGGACTGCTTATTTGAAAATCCTGCAGGGTTTTTCAGTATTGTTGTAAACCTTTAGTAAGGAAAGTTCTGTCTTTAAGTTAATGAGATCTGGTGTACTGTTGATACAGTTAACTGAATATTATTTTATTCTGGTATCTTACAAATTATGGATTATATGTCAAATTCATTTGTTATACACAAATTAAAAAATTGTATTCAAATGTTTATTAGAAATGGATAATATTCCTCAGCAATATATTGATACACCTACTTTATAAGCACTACAATAAACCAGGCAGGTGGCAGCACTGCCTATGAAAGGATGGCTCAGGTTGTTTATCGAAATGGTATTTTAAATATCTCCTTAATAGGTCATCATAACTTTACAACACTATAAAGTGTTTCCTTTTATAACAATATCTATGTAATGATTGAGTTACAAGTTCTGGGAATGTCTAAATATCATAGCAAAAGTTTTAATTTCTGGTTCTTTCTTCTGTTTTTTTTATTACATAACTCAAAAACCAAATCAATGGTGTCAACCAATTTCACTGACATACTTTCAAATGTGTTATTAACTAGCAGTAATTTAAAAAAATAATTCTATCATAAATGATATTATTACCCTTTGAAGTTAACTTTATTACAGAAATTTGGTATTTCTTTAAAAAGCTTAAGTACAGGGTGATACAGGAATTACCACTCAATAATAGATATTACAGTTGGAACAAGTTCTGAATAAAACCTTCCATGTCTATTGAAACACTGCATTAAAAAAACGGATGTAAATGTTAGATGGCTAATATCAAATCTTCAAAAACAATGCAAACAAAATAGTAGGGATGGCATTTGCATCACCCCTACATAATAGCACAGGAAAGAATTAACATAGAGCAATATATACAACTATTCAATTGCAATTATGTTTAATTTATCCTATTTTTGTTTGTTAACATTCTACTACACTGGCTGCCTGGGCTATTATGTAGGGATGATGCAAATGCCATCCCTACTATCTTGATTGCATTTTTTTGAAGGAATGATATTAGCCATCCCTACATTTACTTAATCGTATGAAAAGTTTTTTCTTTACTTGTTTTATATCAATATATTACATATGCTTTTCTCATAGTCCAATACATAAACTTTACTTTGAGTACATCTGCTGTATTTACACTATATCATGTCTATTTTAATTACCATACATCCCCAATATAACAGAATCCTAAATACAATGCTGTAGTTTAAGCAGGAGTTGATGAGAAGATGAGACTAAGCCATTATACATTGTATGCTTAGATGAGACTAAGACAATATGACATATATTTATCTCTAGTCATTTGCAGCATAAACTTTTTTCATTGAATAAATTCCAACTCTGAAGAACAAAATGTTTTTTTTTCTATTCAGTGGTACAATTTGCCATCGAGACGAAACATACACATCCAGGCTCAGTAAGAGTTAGTACACTAATTGTACCATACAATATTTTTTAGTTTATATAGTACCTGTAATAATACACACACACACTCTTAATTGGAACATTACTTTATTAATAAAATCAAAATGAACGAGTACATTTTTCAATAAAATAAATGTTCAACAGATATTAACTGAAGTTTATTACAAATTAAAGAAAAGAAAGTGTTCTCTTCCTTAATGCATTTCTTTATAAATGAAAAACCAACACATGATATTTCTCTATATATATACACTGAGTGGTCACAAGTAAATATACACCTAATTTTTCGTCATTTAACTGATTTATGCTAACTAATTTGTGTTCACAGA
>NW_013669508.1:105036-105631 GCF_000517525.1 Limulus polyphemus | reverse complement strand
CAGAATTTGGAAATCCCGCTGTCGACAGTCAACAGATTAATCGTGCAGTTCAGGAAACAACTGAGCAGCGTCCGGGTCGTCCTGGTCCATCGGAGGGGACAAAAGGGGCTGTCAAGAGGAGCATCGAAATAGATCCAAGATTAACGACTGTAGAAGTGGCCAAAGTTGGTGAGGTGAGCCCGGAATCTGTTCAACGGATTCTCTACAGATTGGGTTATCGTTGAAGATTAGCTAGATGGAAGCCCTTATTAAGACCTGTCAACATAGTCAGATGAAAGAAGTGGGCAAGTGATATGGTGACCAAGCCTCTGGACTTTTGGAAGACCGTATTGTTCTCAGACGAATCAAGATTTGCTCAATTTTTGGACAGTGGAAGGATATGGGACTGGAGAATGCCTCACCAGATTGCAGCCAACTGTGAAGCATGATGGTTTCAGTGTGATTGTTTGGGGAGCTGTTTGGGTTGGTGGGAGATCGAGCTTAGTGGAGTCAGTTGGCAACATAAATTTTGCGAAATATGTCGAAGTATTGGAGGAAGGATTCTTGCCACTTTATTCCTCGGATTTCATGGACAAGAACACAATGTTGTTCCAGG
>NW_013669508.1:94655-104036 GCF_000517525.1 Limulus polyphemus | reverse complement strand
GACCATGCTGTGTGTATATATATATATATATATCTAGTTCATATTGCTGGGTTAATAGACGACAACACTACCTGTAGACATATTTTATCCAGCTATGTTAACACAGATATTTGTCACATCCCCAGCATCAGTATTTTGTTATAAAGCATGAGATTACTATTAGGTTTATTCTTTTGATCTCTAATCACAGATTTTATCTTTCAAGAAAGCAGGGGAAGGAAATACCAAGTAAATCTACACACTGATATTAACTGTTAAAAGTTAAGCACAAGTTTTCAATTTCCTTGGCTTTTTTAAACAATTTCAACATTTGATCAATATTTAAATGTAAATATTTCTCTGTCAGCTTATACTCGAAAACATAAAATAGAAATGTTTAATCAGTATTTAAACACATACATATATAATGAATACTTTTCTCCATGTTACAGACACAGTTGTAAACTAATATTTAGTTCCGTTGTTTATAGGTACACACATATATATATATACACTTTAGAATGTGCACTTACACAATATCACAGTTTAGACCGCTAACCACAGAACAATATATATTAAAATATATATATAAACAAGCTTTGACTGGTTTGAATTCCATCTTAATAAAAATGCCTATAATAATGCCAAATAAAAATCTTGAATCAGTTATTCTGTTGATCAGAACCGTTATTATTAGTGTAAAAAAGAACTGATTGCCCCCAGTGGCACAGCGGTATATCTGCGGACTTACAACGCTAGAAACCGGGTTTCGATACATGTGGTGGGCAGAGCACAGATAGCCCATGTGTAGCTTTGTGCATAATTAAAAATAAACAAACAAGAACTAATTTCTGTTTAAAAAATGCACTCATATGTATCATTAGAGAATGGAGGAAGACACGTTTAGAACCTCGCCTGTTCTTCTAATGTATATGTTTTATACAGTAATGATATAAATTTAACCCCTTCACCTCTCATACCATAAAAATATTAGCACTTTTGCTCACACCCTTGCAAGATAATGAAACTAAGTTTACCAAAAAAAGTGAAAGATATGCAAACACTTCACTGAAATTTAACATTTGAGAAGATTTATGTTTGGTTTGCATTCGTGATAATAAGCAACATTCAAATGTCAAGCTAACCTCTGGTCACTACTTCCAACACTGTACCAGTTATAATGAGAAACATTGTATGCATAAATCGTTCCACATAATGGTGAGGCAAGTAGCGACGAATCTTCGGCTCTGTGGTTTTTGATTTACTAAGTATTGATTTCAGAAACCACCAATCGTGAAGTGAAGGCAACAAGAATGGCAAAGAAGACGGTCATAATAGTTCCATGATTCAGGGCATAGCCATAAACCTGTTAGATAAAAACCATTTCTGTCACTTGTAGAAAGCCATTAAGACCAAAGATGTAACATTATTTATTATTCCATGTAGCGAGTTCTATGCATTTGTTACAAAGGATAGTGCGTGGTAAAGTTTGTTAGACACACCACATGTTATCGTTAGCATGTTGTTTACTTTGTATTACATTTAACATTATTATATTTTCAGGGATCATTTTATTTTTTCATTTATTCTTTATCTTCATAAACATTTTTTGGTTGTACTATAGGAAAGCTGATGCTGTAACCTCTACAGAGTTTAAACAGCAACATATCAAATACAAATGTTACTACCCTCTGACACTGCACTCTAGGACTTAACGTGTTTTCTTTGGTCAAAAGGCATGACAGAGAGGAACAGGGAAAATAATCACACTACACAAAACAATTTTCTTTTACAACAATACATGAAACAGAAAACCGGTATCTGTGTACTGTTAAGTTCATCAACTATTTAATATATTAAATGCCTTTATTTTTCTTTTGGAGGACTATCCTAAATTGGCCAAACCCTGTGAATATTATACTGGCAAAGATATACAACTCCAATAATGTGTTATAATCTTTATAAGTGGAAACTAAGTTTACTGTTAGTTTTGCTATAAGTACATAGCTCATTCTGATTGGATGGTAATATTAGTTATCTATTTACACCACCTGGAGGTGATCTTTACAGTTACTTACTGTCATTTGGAGAGGATTCTGGTTGAGAAACTTGATGAGCTGTAGACGATGTTCAGTTGGACAGATGGACTGTGAAGAAAACAAAAACACAAAGATTTGTCAAATTTGTAGAACCATAAATATATTTAAAAATAACAAAACTTCAAAGTTAAGATATTTTCAGCTAGACAGAAGGTTGTGAAAATGCACACACGGAACATCTTAGTGAACATCATTCATAATAAAGTGGGAAAACATCATTTTGAAAATATATCAACCATGGTTAAATCTACAGATGTAACTTATATTAAGAACTACAGTCTATAATACAAGGAAAAAGAGATGTTAAAGCATGTACTTACTTAAATTACAATTTGTTAAAAGACAGTTAAATTTATGATTCAATGTGGGTTAATTATGTAACTAAGATATTACATTTATAACTGTGTATAACAAAGCTTTATGTATGTAATTACAGTATTCACTAAAATTTATAACAAAATATCAAATTATCTTTCAACTATGAGGAAATTTCACTAGTGCGTGAATAACTCTTAAACCCAACTTTCACAAGTCCCACACTAACGTACTTTTGCCAATCGTTGTCCTTCTGAGTTGACTTCAGCAAGAGTAGAGCATAGAAGTGGGAGCAGGATTAAAGGCACAATAAACTGGATGACATCATAGACGGTGGCAGAGTTATTAACCCAATACACCAGATACACGCTGCACCAAGCAATAACCAAAGCGATGTAACTAGTCACCCATCGCTGAAGAGCAGAGGACGACAACCTCAAGCGACACTGGAATATTAAAATACAGCACTTGTTACAGTTATCTAATGAGTAAAATATTTATACAGTCTTGTACTCCTTCACAGAATATTCCAAAATACCGTGTTATGTTCACCTGAAAAAAACGTTGATATTTTTCACTGGTAGCTTTTTAACAAAGACTTTACTTTTTTTTCCAAATATCCTACACATTAAAAAGAAAGTTAATTTTCTTTACAATGTGATGTTTAAAAGCATATTGGTAAAAAGAGAATAATAAATACAGCTGTTAAACAATTTTTTGACAACTTCACAAACATCTGGGTTAAAAATTACTCTTTTTTGTGGTTTTGTAAGTTAAATAAGTGAAATTTTTATACAAAACAATAAATCATTTTCATGTAATTTATGTTCTGTCCAGTGTTCCCTCTAGGCTGTGCAGCTGCACAACAACCAATCAAGTGCCGCACACTTCATTATTCCAGCCACGCACATCCTCAGTAATGGTAAGGAGTCTCAACACATTGATGGCCTTAATGACCCTGGCAGACGATAGGCCCAAAGCCCAAATAATCAACTGGTAGCATTGCAAAGCATCCTGATGATCCAATAGGGTCAATGGTTTAAAAATACCCCTACCCCTAAAAAAAACTGGTAGCACTCATCTGCAAATTGCTTTGATACTGGTGCACATGAAAAATTACATTCTACACATTGATTGAAAAAATTAGAGGGAACATTGGTTCTGTCTGCAATTCTGATTTTTAAAAAAATACACACTTTTACTGTTGTAGGTTTTAAATTTGTTGCCCTTGACAGTCCTTATCTGTTTACTTTCTGTTTCCCAGCTATTAATGGTAATGTTTTAAAATGCAGTAGAGGCTTTCTAGTCTATAATCTTCACTAAGTGGAAACATTACTTTTGTGAAGTATATCAAACAGTGAACATGTACTTACAGAGATCTTCCAGTAATTATGTAGAATTTCAGCAATGGACAAAGCAGCGTTTGTATTTAGATTGTCATCTGTGTTTGGAGTAAGGACGAGCTTCTTAACATTGTTAGGTCTGGCATCAGCTGATGAACTCTAGAAAACACGCACGTTTGCTTACTACTTAAATAAGAGAATACAGAATAAACTACAGAAAAATAGAGGTGCTAACCTGTAAGGAAAATTTCTTATCCATTTACAGTGTGGCTGAATAATGCCTAAATTATTGGGAACAAATAATGATGTTTTTTTTTTCAAATTACTTACTTCATTCTCATTATCCTTTAGAATTTCCTCTCGTTGAACTTCTTCCAAAATAGGACGAGCAATAATGCTAATTCCTCCCTCTAACTCGGGTAAATTAGCATCACCTTCATCTTGTGAGATTACGGGAATGTTTTGGTTTGGACTCACCTCAACTTTATCATGTGAACTGGTGTGGGTGTTTTCTTTTACCAGGGGAGCGAATGATCTGGAATGCCTTCTGACACCTCCGAGTGAAGTATGGATTAAAACAAAACTATCAGCACTATCACTCAAGTCACCTGATTCATGAACTTGTTCTTCTAACCAGATGGTTTCTGTAAAAACATGAAAAGAAGTTTTATGTAATTTTGACTTCAAGATTAGTACGCTAGCCGAAAACCATGTAAATTTTACCTGAATATTTATCATCAAACTGTTAACACTGGCAAAACATTTTGTAAAGTTGGAACCTCATAATGAAAAAGTTTAAGTTAAATCAATATTTTATTCAACATATACACGGATAACTTTATAAACAATCTGTCTATCACACCTTGACAAATGTCTTCTTTTGTAACTGGTTGAAACTGATGAACATGGGAGTTATACTTAGCATATAGCACAGCATCATATTCTAAGTCCCGGATGAATCTCCTTATTCCTTCATAAAAATAAACAATACATAAATTAGAGCATGAGTTTTTAAGCCTTGGTTAAATCTTCTTAATTTTTTAATAAAATACCTAATACATAAATTACAGCATGAATTTTTAAGCTTTATTTAAAACCACTTAATTCTTAATAAAATCCACAAGTTACAGCATGAGTTTTTAAGCCTTGGTTAAATCTCCTTAATTTTTAATAAAATACCTAATACATAAATTACAGCATGAATTTTTAAGCCTTATTTAAAACCACTTAATTCTTAATAAAATCCACAAGTTACAGGATGAGTTTTTAAGCCTTGTAAAAATATCTTTAATCTTGTACAAAAAAGAGAAAGAGCATCAACAAAACATCACATTCCAAGTGTCAGATAAATCTCTTAATTCTTATAGTAAAATTTAAGTTTTAAAAGGTTATCACTCTTGTTCAAGAATTTCAGAAGCTGGTACATTATTTTTTATCTTAATTTCATGTTTTATTCTTCAGTGAAAAAAGAAAGGAATGCTATATTTCAGTCACTTCTTAATGGCACCCAATATCTGACTGGTTTATTGTAGAAGGTTATATGAATACAACACATATTCAACTAATGATCGCCAATCACTTTTACAAATATTTTTTAAAAAGTTATGTATATAATTTCAAAAGTTCCCCCAACTAGCAGCTCCATACACAGTTTAGGAAATAAAACACACCAAATATTCATGTTTTAGACTATTACAGTTATACTATTAACTAAAGGTTTCTGAGTGTGGTTAATAACAACCTTTTATTGTTAAATTGAAATATATTACTTTTAACTTATTCATGTTAGTGACTCTTGATTTCTATTCCATACATCTGTAACAACAACAAGATGTAGTTCCTTGTAGACAATAATAAAGACAAGGGTAAAAATGACAATGGAAAAAACGACAAAGAAAATTACATAAATGGGTAAAAAAGTAAAAAAAAAAGTCCTGTACTTCAGGAATGGTATAAAATGACAAATTCCGAAATAAGCATTTTACTTTTTTATTAACAAATACAATTTGTAAACTGTAAGACAAAGAAAATTATATAAACAGGTAAAAAAGTAAAAAAAATCCTAAAATACTGTTTTCCAAGACACTTTTTGACTTTTTTTTTAATCTGTTTGTGTAATTTTCTGTCTCTTTTACTTTTATCTTTTTTTTTTTTTCTGAATGACTTTTTCCATTTTATTTTTTCCCATTGTCTTTATTACCTACATTCACTTGTAAAAGAGGTGGGTCAATGTAAGCAGAATGTTTGCACATTTAGATCTTAGGCATTATTATATGTTTCACTTTATAATCTCTAGTCAATGTGAAAACCAAATAAGATAGAAACAGAGCACAAAAATTACAATATCTTCAAAAGAGTTGAACTTACCTATGGTGTGTGTTCGACAAACTGAAATTAAAACAATAGCTACCAGTGTAATCCACAGGAGAGAAAATGCAGAGAAGATTACTCTAGCCACGTATTCTACCTTGCATACAAGTTTGCTGAGGTCAATCATTTCACAGTGTCTATCATAGAAACTCTCAAGTCCATTAATGTTGCTTATTACAGTGAAAACAGCACCAAGAAGGAACACTAAAAATGCTGCATTGATTTTAAAGAATGTTCGTGCATGCATACGGATATCTTTGGTAAAGCGAGGGTGGTGAAAGAGTCGTCCACTCAGAGTTTTGGAATAAAATCCAAAGCTACACCAGCAAAATACTAGTATGATACTAACCGTCCCATTCTGGGCATTTTGTTTCGTGTGTACAGATGCTATGTCATAAGCTACATACCAAGTATGTGCGACAGCATAGGTCAGGGCTGAAGCAAAGGTCAAGATATGAATTATAGTTCCTAAAACAGGACGTTCGTTTGGAATAACAGGAACACCAAGACACCTGGCAATAAACTTCCAAGTCCACAGTGGCAAGCGGCCCGACTGTTTGGTACATGTAGAATGTGTACTACTGGTTACACAATGCCCTTGCAGGAAGCCACTCTCCTGTACAGACTCCTCATGGAAGCCATAATAACAATGAGATGTCATAGAATCTTGATGTTTTAGTCCTACTGCTTTTGGCATTACCAAGCTGTTAATATATATAAAAAATACACATATACTAGTGATGCTTGTTGTTGTTTTCTTCCACTACACATTAGAATAAGAAAAAATTACAGTTATGGTTTGTTATTTTTTTATTTCTTTAAAATAAAAAGTAAGAAATGTGAATTCCACAGAATAAATTTTATATAGTAACTTCTAGGTATGTTCTATTCAATATTAACTTCTAATAAAAAAAAAAGCTACCTACACAGATCAAAATAAAAAATATAGCCAGCAACAAATAGTTAATTAAATATACTGTTCAAAATTATCATGAGTAGAATGCATTATTTCATTAGTTAGTTACTTTCACTTTAGTTTTAATGATATTGTTTGCTGTAATTTGTAAATAACAATCGTGCAAGACTCAAATCAGCAACATTTACTAATTTAGTTCAATACTGTGTCATAACATTAACAGACGTACCTTTATTTTATTGACGAAAAAATACTTTTGTTTCAAATACCTACAAACTCTGAACTTCCATTCTCATTAATCCTAATATGTCGGAAAACTTAATTTCAATTTAATCAAAATTCATGAATCACCTAAACCAAGTTTACAGAGTAAATAATTGCCTGCTTTGAAACGCCAATTGCATTTTAGCGACATCTATGAGTTGACTCACACTCTTGCTTCCAAATAAACAAAAATAATTATTTGGACTATCACCGCGTTATTTTATTTTTGTTTAGTTTTTAATACACAAGCTTTAGCTTCATTACTTACGCCTTAAAATAATTATCAATATAGAAATAAGAGTATAGCTAGTTTACTAACATAAAAACTATATTTTTAACCATTTTAATACTTTCAGCATCCAAGAAGTCAAACAAGTTGTCATTATAAAGTACGGAAGTACTTGATAGTAGGGATCGTCAAGGTTTCCAAATAATTTACGCGCCGTACACCACATTATCGAATTCCTATGCGAAAAACCGACCATTCAGAGTATTGGATGCGATATATTATGCATATATATACTAATAATACACCAAAAGGATCGCTAACATTTCTGGTATAGCTATTTAAAAATTTCAAAAACAGCAAGTTTTTCATCTACTACCTACTTATCTGATCACGTCAGCGGGAATAGCGCCTAAACGGCTAGGACTATCGCTATAAGATTTCTCCAGCTTACTTGATTAGTTTGTGGGTATCTGCTTTTGATACTTCGATAAAAACCCATGTATGTAGGTATAATATAAATGGTAGGCATATCATGCACGTACTTAAATATTTTTTCAACCCAACGGATGGCACTACATATCGATGGATAGTTTCTAAAGGTAAAAGCAAATAAACATTAGTATTACAAAATTTAAAAATTAAGTAGGAATCCTGCTTCAAAAAACAATGAAACAAGAATTAAAACCACAATCACAAATTTATAAAATATAATCCCTACTGTGGCAGTTTTTACATGTATCTATAGGCCAAAGTAAGGATTAATTTTATAAATTTGAGATTGTGGTTTTAATTCTTATAAAAGTTACAGCTATCAGGGATAAGGCTATACTAAAAGTTCATTGATGTTGTATCCATTCCATGGACATATCAAAACTGAACAAATAAACATGGAAAAAAATAAAAATGTAAAGTAAAGTATGAATTGTTGGTGCAAAAAAAAGTACACAAACACGTAGTGATACCAGCTGGATAGATTTTAAAACGATTTACATTCCCTACTTTGGTTGGCAAATTTGAACCGTTTGTGTACTTTTATTGCAGCAACGATCCCTACTTTCCTATTTATACAAAATAGTCTGTGGTTTTAGTGTTACATGTAATGTTTTTATTCTGTTTGCCCATTTCTATGGAAACTCGTACTTAGATTTAAAAAATCGTAGTGTTAGTAGTTTCACGAGATCATTTTATTATCAGACGTAGTTATGAATAACTTTTACTCATGCAACAAATGTAGTTTTACGACTTCGGCGATTTGTATTTCAAAATAATTGTTAATTGTTTTTTGCATTCGTAATATCAATTAAATGATTTGTGATTATTAATTATAATCTTGATTATGAGCAGGAAACGTATTTTTTCTGCTATAATTTTAATGCCAATAAATACCGCAGTCAGTAATACCCTAATATTCAAATTTCATTTCACAAGTATTAACCTTATACTTCCCAAGCCGAAATTTTGTCAGAGTTCTAATATTTTTTATTTATAAACCTTAAATAACAAAATCAAATTAAAATTTATTAACATTCCTAATTCCCAGTAAAAACATAAGGAAACATACATTTTAAATACACCATTAAGGTTTTTTTCTCAAGAATTTCAATTATATCCATTATATGCAGAGAAGTTTACTGAACTGTGAATATTATATTCATTATAATATACGTTTCACTGATTTTATTATTTGGACAATAATTACTCGCTATTCATTTTTTTATATGTTGTTACGTATTGAGAATTTGAAACAATCCAAAGCCAAGTTAAATAATTTAACTTTTAACTGGATTTAGTGTTTAGAAATATGCCGATATTTTATTTAGTTTACGCTATTTACCAACAAGACTGATTCACACCATTTTTGTTGTG
>NW_013669508.1:87317-94645 GCF_000517525.1 Limulus polyphemus | reverse complement strand
GTTAGTTAGTAAATAATGACCGTATATTTATTTAGTTTACGTACTATTACCTAACAACACTAGTATACACACTATTTGTTGTGTACTAAAACGTTAATATATATATATATATATATATATATATATATATACACACACACACAACAGTATAATTTACAATGGCAACTTTACGATTAATTATTACAAATCAAGTTTCATAAACAGAAATTTCACTAACTCACAAATAGCTCAACATAGTCTTACTAGTTCAGAGTCTCCTTGATATCCAGCGAGTTAGTTTGAAGTCTATGTACATGTAATTGGCGGAAAGCGAACTAGCTTTGTCAGGCACTGAATTGTTGGATCGTTGAAGTAAAATAATATTTTCATAAAACCACTAATGTCCAATGAGAAATTAGTAATATTCTTGGAAACATTAACGTTTGATGAGAATTCACTGACGTTCGAAATTTATAGCTGTTCCTGGCCAAATGTCGTATATTTTTCGGTTGATAAGGGTTAGCAAACAGTTTATAGTTTACACGGTTATAACAACTTCATAGTAGACTTGTCTCTTCTCTGTTGTTTTTATAGGAGAGTCACATTTTTAGAAACTTCTGATAATACTGGTTACGGAAGTGGATATATTGTTGATTCTTGTGTTCACGAATATTCTACAGTCTTGGAGAATTGGCGGGAGTTTCGCCATACGTAACTAACAGGGTGAGCTAGACACGCCCTCAAATATAAACTTATTCGAAACAAACGTTGACATTAAAATAAATATATAAAAAATTCGTTATAGGCAGCACATCTGATATCACAAGTCACGCATATTTCTAAATACAAGTTCAATCCAAAAAACGTTCATATTAAAAATAAATGCATAATAGATAAATTCGTTAAGATGTTAAAATATTTACTTGGTGGTGGTAAGTTATATCACAGATGTAGGACTTAATATTCTTATAGAAAATGTGTCCATTCGACCATGTTAAAAAAAAAAAAAATGAGGTAAGTAATTCAATAGGTAGAAATTGTAGTGTGCATTTGTTGAATCCCCTACTTATGGGGAATAAAAAGTGGTAACGTTAACTGACAAAATCCCGATACTTTCTAAGAACAAGTTCAAATCTTGCAAGGATTAGGAGGTAACTATGAGATTTGACGCCGAGTTTAGTGGTGAAAGTGGCATTGTTTGCAATTTGAGAGTATTAATCTCGCAATTCTGAAGAGAGTTGGCCATTATTAATTGCTAGTGTGAATCACAAGTGCAACCCAGGGGTGCATTCCTTAAAACAAATACTGCAACACACACCATAGGAAATGGCAAATCTGAGCATACTTTAACAATTGTTTGGGCTTCTGTAACATTGACATGATATTGAAATTAAAATGGATTAAATATCTGTTTACCCAGTGTTCAAAAATTACGATGATCGCTTCACAATTGCCTAAATCTCAGTTTATTATCAAACTTCCCAGTTACCTTAATATATTACCTCCACGTTTTTTGACAACATGGATGTCACCTAGTTTAATTTCGCGTCACTTCTCCTGTCACGTTTGATGATAAGAGTCATCGATTTGCAGATCGACAATTTTAGGTATAATATTGTTGCATCTCTCTGTTCGTTTGTTAATTTTCCGTAGAATTTATTTCCGATGAAACTTCAGCGACACAAGTCCTTTTTTAAATAAAACTAGTTTATTCTTTCTCAATACAACTTTGCAATACACTTAATTTCCACAGTCACTTTAACACGCTATAATTCACAACGCTTGACTCAATTGTCCGTCTGAAATTATCTTTCTCTTTGCAGTCACTTCTCGCCAGTCTTATATATACGAAATAGAGGGCGTCTGGAGAACACTCGAGCCTTCACGAACGTTCTAGATACTCATTAAGTGTTACCAGTGTCACGTGAATTCCGCTGTCGTAACAATATTTACTCTATCAGTCCACATAAATACATTCTGTTCATGGCGGTGATATTTTGTCGACTATACTTACCCTTGAACATTTCTTATTTTTGTATATTCGCCCAAAGTCCAATGAAAAAAAAAACTTATGAGATCTTATGCTAATACAGGCAATCCCTACAATTCAGCTTTCTTTTGAAAAGAAAAACATGTTAAGGAATTTGTTGTCGAAAAACTTTAGTTTCCTCTCCAACATCCTATAACCTAGGATCATGGGATATTGACGGCAATTTCAACAATATCGAGGCCTCGTGATATCAACACCTTTCCAGTATAAACAACTCATGAATTTATTGAGACAGTAACATTGTACAAGGAAGTTAAAATTATAGTTATGTAAACTTGATTGTGTTTTCTTTACTTAATACACTAAAAACTCTTAAATCGATTATTTATCAACTGATTAGCGATATAATTTAAGCATCGTTTAACAGTGATAAAAGATCAGTGTTGTATTAATAACATTAGTGTTCAGACGACTGCGCAAGTTTTATAACTTACGGTTCGTTTCAACTATATAATTTACTATAAATTTATAGGTTGTGCGTGCGCGCGAGAGAGAGAAAGAATGAAATGTAATATTTTTTTTAAACGTGTAAGTTTAGGAATTACAACTTGTAGAGAAAAATATTTAATGCCAAAAATAATTAGCAATTATGTTAATGAATGTATGAAAAATAAAGATATATACAAGCTATTCATTTTAGAATTTTATTTGTAATTTCATTGCTGTTGTATCAGCATCAGTTCACTTACAGTGTTTTATCCAATTGGATTTCAATCATTATATCGTCCATACAAATTCTGAACAAGTGAAGTATAAAAGTTAAAGTAGATATACTACTCAGAAAATTTAAATACAATTACAAAAGAATGACAACACATTAAACAAAATTTATGCAGTTTATATAAGACTTATGCGAATCACGTAAACGAAGGAAACTCTTAGAAAAGGAATTTATAGATAATTGGGAGGCAAACTTAAATCTGAGAGGACAAACATCTTGCTAGTTATAAACATAACAGCCAAATAATATCTAGCTCAGTATGCATAGTATCAAAAACATACGATATTCTAAATAAATCAACACCTTTGTAACACCATTTAATATTTGTTTGATAATCAGAAAAGAAGTACCTTCTGTATATAAAAGTTCATACCTTGTGCACAGCAGGATATAAAAAAAAATGGTATGAAGTTTTGAAATAGTTAAACATTCTCCCTAGTAAGTTCCGAGTATAAACATCACACAATTTGTTTAAATTTAACATTTAATTGGGGACCGTTATACATCCCCCTACATTTGTACTAAAATACTTTGGTTGTATGCCCCCTCCCATTTCTGCTGAAAGACTTGTTTTGAACACATCCCTCCCAACTCCTCTTATTTCTACTGAACACAAACTTAGTTTTTAAAAGACAAGAGTTGAGCATTCAGTAAAAATACAGTAGACTGACGACTATCTTATCACAGTTAGGTACAAACGTGACACTTATTCAAGAGAATATTTGACTAGTGCCAGTAGCTGTAACAGCAGTTCCTGTTTTTCAAGTTGTTTCCAAAAGTTAATGTTCCATTCAAATTTTGTGAACAAGAAAAGTTAAGACACAAGACAATGGATACATACAAGGCTTAATTTCCTTGGTTGGAGATCATAAAGTAGATTAAGAGATCTTCAGAAAATATCCACTTGAAAAACATTACCCTCCCCCCCCCTGTGAGGTACTTTTTTGATTTAAATACTAAGTTTCTTGCATTTTATCAAAAATATTAGTAATTCAACACTTATTTACATAAACATTTTAACTAAGTTAGCCTCCTAACATAATCCCTCATATATCATCCTTGGCATTTGTTACATCTTCATCATCATTGTGAAAGGACAGTTGTCGACATTCCTGGAGTCTGCATTTACCCTTCCATTTAGCCCATCTGGCTCTATGAGTCTGGAAGAAAAACTTGTTTCATATACCTCTTATTATGGATGGAGAAAAAAAAAAAATATACTACTAACGCCTTATAAAAAATACTGCTAATGTGTTATAGAAACAATTATTCCATTAAAATAAACCTAAAACCATGACTAAAGATTAGTCACATACAAAAAGTATGTATGCTCAATCTTTCATTCACAACCCCAAGTCAGTCCTACAGACAAGAATGATAGCTATTAACGTTTTAATAACTGCGTATTCTGTACTTCAAACAAAACATTTCAAATTAAAAAGTGCTCAACTTTCTCCAAAGTTACGTTAAGTAACTTACAGCTGCCGTGTCTCGTCTCCATGTACTTCCACACTGCCCTTCACACTCAGGACAAGACCGATACATTGCAGAGTCTCCACATTCATCGCAAAATATTGACCACTGTTCATCTTCCCAGTTGATACCACAGCTGTAACATGGCAAATACACACACAGATATGTACAAGTGATTTCACCTATATTGTTTTGGAAAAGTTAAATGTTAACAAAATTAGTATTATGCAATGCTGCCCCAACTGGAAGTGAAAAGTCCTAGAGTTTTAAGGGATAAATATTATGAATGCAGATTATAAAGCATGTATATTAAAACTGAAGGAATGAGTTTTCCCTATGTATAGGAGACTTTCTTCTTGGATATTGCACTTTAAAGTCATACTATGATTACAATAATTGTTTAATTGAATTCTGAACATGATGCCAACCAAGACTTAAAAATAACAAAATAGATGATTGATATACTTACGTTAAACAAAAATTATAGTCTTCATTCACTTCTTCGAAAGTCATCACGCCATTCTTAACTGCCAAGGTGTCCTCATCACTCATTTCTGCATCAGAGCAAACCCGATCTGGATCCTGACTAACAACGGCTTCTCCATCCCAATCAGCTTCATTCCTATTGTCTGTTCTCACTTCCTGAATGTTGTGGTTATCCCAGCCAGAGTACTGACTTATCTGAAGAAGTGGCTCAGACATTGATTGTCTCAGGCAAAAACCTGCAATAAAAATTAATTTCATGACTTAGTACCTTTGAACGACTGAAGCCATGTCAACATTTAGGACTAATAGGGGTTGAAGTGAAGACATTTACAGCTGCAATTTATAAAGAAACTAAGAATGCTGAAAACAGCACCGTATTAAGTTTAAAACATCCTAATAGAAGTTGAAGTGAAGACATTTACAGCTGCAATTTATAAAGAAACTAAGAATGCTGAAAACAGCACCGTATTAAGTTTAAAACATCCTAATAGAAGTTGAAGTGAAGACATTTACAGCTGCAATTTATAAAGAAACTAAGAATGCTGAAAACAGCACCGTATTAAGTTTAAAACATCCTAATAGAAGTTGAAGTGAAGACATTTACAGCTGCAATTTATAAAGAAACTAAGAATGCTGAAAACAGCACCATATTAAGTTTAGAACATCCTAATAAAAGTTGAAGTGAAGACATTTACAGCTGCAATTTATAAAGAAACTAAGAATGCTGAAAACAGCACCGTATTAAGTTTAAAACATCCTATAAAGAAACAAAAAATATATTGATTGATTCTCCATTACCAGAACATAAATAAGATAAAGTTTGTCACATTGAAACAAGCGATACTTGAAAGAAAAATAAAGCCCACTCACTTCAATAACTGAATGTATAAAAAACCAAAACAACAATATTTAAGTTTCAAACATATGACTATTTCTGATACCACTCCTCTGCCTTAATTTAATGCTTATATTAAAAACTAAAGTGAAAGTTAGAAACTTGCAAGTTTAACATTCTTCATAATATTAATATCCAGTACAAATTACAATTAGGCTGTGAAAAAACACTTATTTTTGAGAACAACAACAAAAAAACTGGCTTTAATGCTTTAAATAACAGCTCACGTTTTTTTGGCACAAGTAGTTACAAACCCTGAATTCCCAAAAACTTATGGTGCATTGAGAATTTATACAAGTGAACCTAATTTATATGGGATACTGAAAAGAAAGTTAAAATATGAAATTCTTGCACTATTTATCTTACAGTCAAAGTGGAAAGTTCAAGTATTTTGGAATTAACTGTACTTTCTGATACTAAGGCTATCTTAAGTCCATAATTTGAACTACTAACCAATCTATAAAGTACTCTTACCACTCAAGCTAAGGAACCGACTTACCATAAACATGGTTTTTGTATTTTATTTCTTTACATCCGAAACGCCCAACAGATGGCGACACATTAGCTAATTTGAAATTATTCTTCCAAGCAGCATTCATAACGTGGCCAAAAATATCATTGCTTTGCTAATAAATCAAAATAGCGCAAAACTGATTAAATAGATGACTTGTGCACCGTCCACTGTGGGGAATCTATTAAAGTCTTAAAATTTGTACAGATCTTTCACTCACTGTCGGATGTTACAATTAACATCGTTAATTATTTATTCGTTGTTAGACTGGAGAAAAACAACAACAATTTAGTTAGTCTTTGAAAACAGGGTAACTACAAACAAGAAGAGTATTTTTCCACTATCTACAGCATCTGTTAGCGAAAATCAAAGAACAACAAACCGTTGTTATATGTTACTTGAAAATTTAAAACACTATCAACTGACAAGAGTGAACATGCCTCTGAAGTTATAGGTGTATGGATTTAGGTCTAGGTTTCCAACAAGACCACACGTTTCTGGTCCACAAGCTAACGACGCAAATGTTTGCGTATTTTTTTATAGTAAATATATATCATTATATTCCTTAAATAAAAAATACAATAAAACTTGACATCTTGGCATTCAGAAAGTTCCACAAAATTCGTCACCACGCCCACGGATGCAGACCACAAATAATAATGTACATTTATCAGACCTTATTAGACTATAGCGCAATGATTACATGAATAACAACAAACGGCTGATTTTACAAAAACCAAAACAAAGTAATACGTCCTTCACTACACACTATACAAGACCGCATTTCTAAACTTGCCGTCAAATACTACAAAAAAATAAAAACTCCCACCGAAATTCACTCACAGCCGAATTTCATAAAATTGCCGCCACCCCTAAACCAAGGTGCAAACACCCATCCCCATACAACATGATACACAACGCCACAAACACCCATCCCCATACAACATGATACACAACGCCACAAACACCCATCCCCATACAACATGATACACAACACCACAAACACCCATCCCCATACAACATGATACACAACCATGATCCACAAAACTACTTATAGTATATTATATTCTATGCATAACTATTTCACTGTTCAGTATCTTTTCAGGTTTTCAACCCATCAATAGATCATCACTCGGGCACTAGTCTTTTTTTTTTTTATTCGGTCCCGACTAGTGAAAGTGGGTTTTCTCGGGGCACTCCCCCCCCCCCCCCC
>NW_013669508.1:86485-87036 GCF_000517525.1 Limulus polyphemus | reverse complement strand
CCCCTTCCCCCCCCCCAATCAAATTCTTTGCCATTAGATCTATAGATCCCAGCCTTGGCACTTAGATCCACTGATCCCCGCCAGGCCCTGTAAAGACCCGTTCGCTTCATTTTGTTTCGATAACTTATCAAAAACGGCTGCCGACTTGCTCCTTCTTCAAGACCAACCGGCCTCTGCTACGCCTACAACTTGCCTTCACTTCTGCCTACTTGCCTCATCATCATCATAGTATATACATGTATACGGGAATATATATGTACTTTTTTTTTTTATTTTTACTTCTTCGCCTATACGGCTTATTAATCCGTTGACCATTAACTGAAATTTAAACTTATGCCTCGAGCAGGGTGAAGGAGGATTGCTTAATCTTCGAGCACCCTTGATTAGTAATTGTTTCTTAGGATATAATTATTTTTAAATCTAAACAACTGCCAGAAACGAACAAACAATTCAGAAAGTTCTTAGAACCAGAAATTTCAATATAAATGCTCATTGTAGATCTAATAATGGCTGGAGACGGCTTGAATGGGTAATGAAGAAAAACTTTAATA
>NW_013669508.1:82223-86154 GCF_000517525.1 Limulus polyphemus | reverse complement strand
AAGTTTTTCTTCATTACCCATTCAAGCCGTCTCCGTCCATTATTAGTCTCAAAGTGGGTTCCTCGTCATCGAATTTGAATTCATTGTAGATCTGTTTACGTTCTTTACCGCCGACAAGAGCCAGTTATTATTCACCTGTAAAATACTGTACCAAGTGTTTTTATACAGTTTAAGTTTGTTTTTTTTACTACATTTATTTTTGACGTATGGGTGTCAGTTTCTTCTGTAAAGATGTAGTGAAGGAAGCACTTTCATAACCAACTATCATCTGTGTAGTCCGGCACAGGTAGGATAACTGAAACTTGATTAGGTACTTGAAGATTTGCATAATAATTTTATTTCCGTCCCAAAAACTTCGCTTAGCAGGCTTGATTAATGACTGAGAACACTGCTAACTGCAACAATGTCAAACGAGTTTCCTGTTAGTAATAAGGTTTAGGAATTACAAAATTTACCAGCTTCTGGTTACAATACAGACCAAAAACAAAACACACGCTAAATGTACAGGCATTTTAATTGCGTTCCTAAAGATTAGATTTAAAAGTTACACCACTATAACAGGAAACTGCATTAAATGTAAAAACCCAAAACTCACGTGACGACAACTACTTTTTGGTTTGACAATTCGGGTCATTATTCCCCCGCCATGCGGGTTTAACTAGACTATATCTTATGTTGTGTCTAAACACGTATATGAATAATGGAACTTAAGTCAGTTACTAGAGTCGACCAAGAAATAATCAAAAACATTGGAATACATTTAAATTATGGACGATTCGGTTTAAATTTAGCGCAAAGCTACACAAGGCCTATCTGCGTTAGCCGTCCCTAATTTAGCAGTGAAAGACTAGAGGGAAGGCAGCTAGTTATCATCACCCACCGCCGATTCTTCGGCTACTCTTTTACCAACGAATAGTGGGATTGACCTTCATATTATAACGCCCCTGAAGGGGCGAGCATGTTTGGTGTGACCGTGATTCGAACCCGCAGATTGCGAGTTGAGCGACCTAACCACCTGGCCATGAAATATGGACGAAACAAGACTGAGATCGAAGTCAAAGGTCCTGCATGATTTGTTTATTAATGAATTTTAATTCCCCCATAGTTCGAAGAATATTTACAAGGGAACGTGTAAAAACGTTATCTAGTTTTAGAAGTACACGTGCGTGTGCAGAATTAAAATATATTAACTAGGTTATACGTTCGATTCCCTGAATGGTTAGTTGGTTTTTTTTTAAAATCAAATTTAATAATTTAAAGACTTCAACTAGTGTGAATAGCCTCCAAGAAAATAAAAGAACACGTGCTTGACCTATATGTTCTCTACGATACGTTTACCGACATAAACTGACGTAATCCATTGAGAAAGTCGTCACGTGCGTATAGGGTACGAAGCGTATTAATTAAAGTTAACCACGATATGCTGATACTACTGACAGTAGCATCGTCAGCGAGCCACGACAGTGATAAAACACACGGGGATAAACATAGTAAGTTATGTCGGTAAACTTCGAACTTTAGAATAAAGCCTTTTCCTAACTATTTTAATCTAGTAGTATTTATTGCCATGGGAACTACCCCGATGTACTATCACTAGAATCTAGAGTCTATATGAGCACTATGACGTCACGCACTGATTCTGATCAAGTACCCTGTCACTAGTTTATTTTTTCTCACAGCTGAGATTCGTACAAACTTTTAGAACAATAAATAAATAAATTTCAGTCAAATCTGACGGGGACCCTTATTGCCTTTCGCGAAGTTGGTTTGAAACGAGAGAGCCAGGTGCTGGAAACTAGCGTGCCGACTAAAACTGTGAAAGAAATGGCAAGCAACAAATGAGTTTCCCGCGTGCTCTAGGCCTTGTACGGTGTCACAAAGCTAACAACATAAAGGGAAGTAGCAACCTTAAGACACACATTCACAGAAGACACGTGATTTTTTACTTTTAGTTATACGGACCCAGACACACATAAGCAACACAGGTTTGTTACATGGCAATAATTATGATAATTTCATAAGCTTACATTTCTACTTCATGAAAATAACCGTTCGATATTATTCAGATAAGACTTCCTTGCACAAAGCAAACTAAATTATAAGTGAAAAATGTTCAAACAGTTCAGTTACACCAAATTTAACCTTCAGTATACTATTAGCATTACTAGAATTATCACTACTCGTACGCAAAACCTATACAACTACAATATACTTTTAAACTGTTTTAGTACTACTTACAAGAAAACATCACCCTAATTTCAACCGTTCACATACCGTTCACTCTGGTCCTTGATAAATTCGACGCAAAACCAGAGTTGTATTGGAAACCTGCATAGTCGTCATCATCGCCTATGTAAAAATAGGCGGTACGGTCTCTACATCTAATCATCTTGTTACGTAACCGAAAGTTCTGGCTGATACAGTGTAGTTTCTAAATGAAATAGAAGTTGTAAATTAATACTTATTTTCATAAGACAATTTAATAAAACTGTGACTTACTAGGCAATAAGACCCTAGCAAGTAACGTTACCACAAATCTTAACTATTAACGTTATTAATTATAATGAAATAAAAACTTTTCAAATATACAATTATGCATATTACAGACTTGTATATACCAGAAGATCTTTTACCACACAGGTAAAACTACTTCCAATAAACTACGTACCTACCACCTTCGTACAACGAATGACAGATCCCTCAGGGAAACGTTGAACCTTATTAACACTTCAAAACTCGCGAGATCTCGTTATTCCTTTTAGCGCCACCTAATTGCCGTTCTAGAAAGTTACGTTTTGTTTTGACAAGATTAACCTTTACCAAAAATGTATACCTCAAAAAACCTGATACATATGTAGCAATAACCTGATTATTTGTCTAATGTGTTAGAAATTACAGTGTGCTTTGTGAAACATAGGACCAATAATAACCACTGAAGAGTAACGAAGACTGTCACATCACCAGTATTCAACATTTTTAAACTAAATATCTATAGAAAATTCACGATTGTAGTAGGATGGTTTCAAAAATTTAAATGACAATTGATAAATGATAGAAAGACGATTATTTAAACAATGAAAAACCATTATAAAAATCTTCTTCTTCTGAGTAATAGAATTTTGTTGCTAACAGAATAATAATATACAAATGTATTATGAAAATAACTTTAAAAACAAATATATTTAAATCATTTTTCTAAAATAATTTCACTGTAGCTAATGTTTTTATATAACAGTAAAAAAATGTAAACTCCAACTAACCAAAGTTATCAGTGTTTATTCCACTCTTCCTATTGTGTAGATATCAGAATATCATGTTTAATCCTTGTCTGAGTTTGCCTCCACCTCTGGTGGCTCACTGGTAAGCTTGAGAGCTACTAACGCCAAAATTTGAGATTCGATTACTTTGATGGTACAGAGAGCACCTTGGATAGCTTTGTTTAACAATTAACCTCCAGTTTTTCTTTCCAACACGTAGTTCGACACGTCAGGACTTACAAGAAATAAACGAAACTGTGTGAACTATCCTAAATGTAAGCGATATATAGTAAGTGTAAACAGTTTTAACAAGTGCGGAATGGAAACCAAATAGATAAATACAATATAATTCTATCGGATTTATCTTCATCATTTGAAGAAAACAAACAATAAAAATGTAACGATTAAATCACCTCCCATTCTTCATCATTTGAAGAAGACAAACAATAAAAATGTAACGATTAAATCACCTCCCATTCTTCATCATTTGAAGAAGACAAACAATAAAAATGTAACGATTAAATCACCTCCCATTCTTCATCATTTGAAGAAGACAAACAATAAAAATGTAACGATTAAATCACCTCCCATTCTTCATCATTTGAAGAAGACAAACAATAAAAATGTAACGATTAAATCACCTCCTATTCTTCATCATTTGAAGAAGACAAACA
>NW_013669508.1:74530-81887 GCF_000517525.1 Limulus polyphemus | reverse complement strand
AATCACCTCCTATTCTTCATCATTTGAAGAAGACAAACAATAAAAATGTAACGATTAAATCACCTCCTATTCTTCATCATTTGAAGAAGACAAACAATAAAAATGTAACGTATAAATCACCTCCTATTCTTCATCATTTGAAGAACGACAAACAATAAAAATGTAACGTATAAATCACCCATATTTTCGAACTAATCCAAAAGTACTCTCTTTTTTTTTATTGTGTAACAGCCCATGTTTCACACCGCTGGAACTTAAATTTCGTATATAGTATCACCAGGAAAATGCCCAGAAATAAAGCTCACTGACTGCTATAAAGTGGAAACTGTTATATGTGTGATTATTTCTTATATTTGACTGAACTAATGAGCCCAGAAAATTCTCTGACAAGTCCATGACTATAGTTATAAGAAAGACAAGGACGCTTGATCCTACGCTGAATCAAGAGAAATATTTGACCGCTCGAGGCGAGAACTCACGTGTTTTGTTTCAACTTACGTTGAATAAGTTTCAAGTCAGCGTATCCTGAACAGAGGCGACATTATTTCTAACGACACGGCTAATCAGTCGTTATATTATGACACAAGGCATGACGGAGGTGGAAAATATAATTTCTATAGATAAGGGTCAGGCTTGAGCTAATGGTTAGCGTGAACCTGAAGGTCCAAAGTTCTCGTCCCGTTGCCGAAAAACCACGGTTCGCAATTTGGGGGCCACAGGTGCGTTAGATGATTAACAGTCAAATCCAACTATTCAATAGATCAGCCCAAGAATTGGCGATGAATGGTGTTTATTAGCTACCTTCTCTCTATCAGTTCAAAATTAGGGCCAATTTGTGCAGATTGTCCTCAAACAAACAAAACCATCGTTATGTTTACGTTAAAACCTTTCCTTCGTACAAACACACTTGCAGGAAACAGAACTTTGACTGTTTCAGAATAATTATTTGTTCAGTTCCTTCCTCTTCAATCCATGATCAGATTTTATTATGTATGTGGTTTTAGGAATTGGTAATATTTAGTATATTAATAAAAATAAATTAAAATTCAACTTTATACTTTGTTTCATCTTATGTTTAACATTTTCTATATATGAACACTTCCCAACTGACACACACACACACTAAAGGTCAAATTTTACAGTTGGCACAGTAAACGTATCTGGAAAATTTCTACCTTTGGCCTTCAACCTTCTATTTCAACATTTAGCATAACCTAGCCAAAAGGAAAACCCTATAAACACTTGTGAAGATACAAAAGTATGTTTCTTTCACATCCCAAAATTCTAAACAGTTCAAAAGTAGTAGTTTTGTTACATACTGATTGTTTTACAATAATTAATTTTTACCTCAGTTCAGATAGTCAGTCTTTCAAGAACTCAATCCTTTCTATTTCACTTTTGTCAGTAATTTATTAGCTGACAATTGTAGTGTGATTAATTTTATCAAAAATTCAAATTTATCCAACATTCGAAGATCTTAAACTTCTGAAGCACAGTAGAGTTTCGCTATAGTAAACTTGGGCTTGTTTTAACCAAATAAGCAAATATTTTCAAAAACCTGTTCACTACTTACTATCAATGGCTGGACCTGCAACATAATTAACAAAACAGAGAAACTTAAGACTGACCACATTACTCTCTACTCGTTGAAACTGATGTGACATGTCAAAGTTTCTTTTTTTTAAACTGAATATACATATATTTTAAAATAATTACCAACTCTTTGTCTGTGAAATGATGTTCTTTGTCCTCAGACACTCCCAGACTCTTGCCTCACCCCTACTGTCTTGTCTAAGGTCCAGTGTCTGGGTTAGCTCCATCTGCATGCTTTTCATAATTACGTTCTTAAGTAGCACCAGCACACAGACGCTAGTCAATAAACAAAGACACGTTAGCAAACACCTTTTTTTTTTGGAGGGGGGGGGGACCCTTACACAAGATAAGGCCTTTGTCAGTAGAATATGCTGATATCATCTTATTACGATTAAAAAGTAAACACACTAATACTAAATGTTGACAGATATTAATATCAAACCCCTCTACAGCTATTTTAAAATATTCAAGTTTAAATGAAACTCGTGAAAATTTTAAATACCACAGAGACCAATGTTTATTAGCACATGATAAATATTTAAAAATAATTGTCCCCAGTCTCAAAATCTAAAACATTCACATAGAAACCTACTGTATAATGTACTCCCAATGAAGTAAGACCAGTGTTTTGTCGAAACATGTAGGACGTTTCCCCACTTCATTATTATGCTTATAAATATTTTTTTATCAATTTATTATCATATTAGCATAATATGTTTCCATACACGAGTATGTATTATGTATGACTCAAGGCTTTTATCCTTATACAGTAAATTACTTAGTGAATGTTTTATTGTATTTTAAAACTGAGGACAATTTCGTTTTTACTATTCATTGTATACTAATAAACTTTGGTTTATTTTAACAACTGTGGAACTCAGTGTAGAATATATCTTTTATTCATGTCGCTTTTCTAAAAACAAAACAAAAACTAACCGTGGCAGTAATTTAATTTGAAGGAAGAGAAAACAAACTTTATGTTTGTCTGCCCTTCCCAACTAAATTTTCAAGCAGGTGTTTTATGTGTAGTTAACGTCTTCCTAACAAACCGGATGTAGAAAGGTCTAAACTTACACTAACCCCCTTTCTTACAGAAAGGTCACATTTTTACCACGGATACTCGGTGGTAGCTTGACCCTGCGTTAAGCCCCCTGGTGTGATGTTAGTCCATTTTGAGAGGTGATACAGATACTTGTGGAACATAAGCTGTGGGTACACTTAAGTCAGGTGAAAAGCTATCACTAATTTATGTCTATGGCAGTTATTTTGGTGTAAAGTTAATAGTTTAGGGTTATTACTCTGTATAAGATTTGCTGAACCTGTATATCGCGGCTACGTGATTTATTTCTGGCTAAGTGATATATTTGAATCTGCAAGTGAATACTACTTAATCTTCGAACACTCTTGATGATTATTTCGTTCGAATTAATTAATTTTACATCAAAATAACTGCCGGACGAAGGACTACTGGTACTACATATTAACTATTACTATTAGTTTCAACTTCAACTGTAAAGTCTTAACAATAAAAGACTGAAATAGGTGTATTCCTTAAGCCTTAACAGTAACACTACAAATTACAATCAAACACAATCTGGTGACGGCGGCCAAATAATGAAATACAGAGAAACTTATCGCAGGTTGTGTGCTACACATTTTACATTCTAGGTCAAAATTAAGTCTCTAGTTCTGCGTTAAAACTTAAATATATATATATATTTACCATTTTGCTCATAAAGAACATAAAACAGAAAAAGCTATAACCATAGAAACAGATTTTTATTAGTAAACGCATATGTCTCAGTCAAGGTCAAGTTTGTACTATGCTGCGTTCTCGAACCAAAATATGAAATAGGCTCATCATGAAATGTTTCTATCCTAATGGTAATGCCATTACTATGATTAGTAGGCTAAAAAATACACTACGGATTAATAACGTAATAATTTAAAATATTTCATATTGTTCAAAAAGATTTCTACATACAACAGTGCCCACTCGCCCTTCCACGACGCTCGTGTTAGTTTTACCTCTTTATTCCTAGAGGGCACAACCGTCGGAGGTTAGTTTCCTTATTGTTTTTTTTTCATTTGAAATTATTGCCTGTATCTATATTTTCAAATTATATCTGTAAATAATGTTTAAGTAAGTGTTCTCGTGATCTCATTTAGTATTCAAGTTGTAAGTCAATTTCTTATTTACATTTTTTACTATATTTTGTAATTAGCTATAAAGTCGCCCATCAGTGGCACAGCGTTATGTCTGCGGACTTATAATGCTAGAAACCGGGTTTCGATACTCGTGGTGGGCAGAGCACAGATAGCCCATTGTGTAGCTTTGTGCTTAACTTCAAACAATAGCCATAATTAAAAGCTATAAAGTCATTTTATTTGTGTACAAATTAATACTGAGAAAAAATTAACTGCAGTATTATTGAGGAAAAGGGTTAAAACTATATTATAATCTGCTACATAATTATTATCTTGGTATACTATTAGATAGCTTGATATTTAGGTGCATTATGTTGACTAATTCATTTTATCTGTAAGTCCGATGACGAGGAACCCACTTTGAGACTAATAATGGCTGGAGACGGCTTGAATGGGTAATGAAGAAAAACTTTAATATAACAGCAAATGTACAACGTTTCGACAAGGTTTTGTCATCATCAGGTACCAATGTTATATTAAAGTTTTCTTCATTATCCATTCAAGCCGTCTCCAGCCATTATCTGTAAGTTGTAATGTAATATAAAATATGGATGTTAGCAGGAATGGTAACTCGAGAAATGATAATGATCTGATTGTATATGTTGTGTCCCTAATGTATGTTCGGGCCCGGCATGGCCAGGTGGCTCGACTCGCAATCTGAGGGTCGCGGGTTCGAACCCCCGTCACACCGAACATGCTCGTCCTTTCAAAAAAGGAAGGCTGTCAAGTGGGTTGCATCCTTGACGTAAGAAACAGCATTAGAAACGATGGCAGAGCAAGATCTGCCATCGGCTCAACGGTCTATGAGAAAAAAAAATGTATGTTCGATGTCGTTTGAACAGATTTAGATATATGCTGAGCGTTCTCAAAAAAGTATTTAAGTCTGCAAAAGTAGGAGATTCTAAATAATCAGCTCAACAACACTGAAGCAGTTGTTTCACTTTTAAATAAAGAAAACGTTTTATTGATCATTTAAAATAACACGCAATGTCACTTTCTCTGTATAAGGCAACTGGCATGACACAACCGAATTAGATGATATATATGTATAGTAGAGACGGCTGGTATGGATATTAAAAACTTTTATTTAAAAACGAGTAACAACACTCTTGATTTGATGATGACCTAAGGAAGTCAAAACGTTGTTACTTGAATTAGATTATCACCAAGTTAGCCCTGACTTAGGAAATAATGGCGATTCTGACTAAATAGTAACTTTGTTTGCAACTTTATTCAAAAGTAACTTGTGCAATGACTTCTTGAAATACGATGTCACCCTCTTCAAGAGACTAATCTAATTATTCAAAAAGAAAAATCAGAGGTTCCAATGTCTCTATCTCTGGATATGTCCAGCACGCCGAACGCTGTAAAAATGCAATTACCAAGAGTACAGGCTACATGCTGTCACAAACGTTCACACTTGCACTAATCCTGACCAGCTCCTTCCTAGACATGATCCGTTGAAGGTCACAGCAGGCCACATCCGTTTAGGTAGAACATCTAAGTACAGCTAACCTGTGTTAAAATTACTTAAATAAGATATGTTCGTTTTCAAAATTATGAAAGTTACAACCATAATATTTGCACAAGTTAAGTCACGTTAATAACAGTACTACAATAAAATATTCTTTTATGGCATAAAAATGACCTTGAAAAAAAAAAGGTTCTCCTCTCCCATCTTCCATTTGTGGTATGAGTCATAACATGTTTTCCTATCGTCTTATTTAGAATATTTTATTTCTCGACATATTGGTATGTAGGTCAAACTTGCCACTAAATTCCTTTCGCCTTAGTTAGTCACGGAATGAGGTCATTCAAATAGGGTGTCACATGCACTATCTCGTGTATAGAAATTGACAGTGACCCTACACTGACAATTCAGGTGATTTTTTTAAGGATGCGATATGCCTTATTTTAAAATCAGTGTGGCCTACAGTCACGTGCGTAGCACCTGCAGCCTGAGAAGAATGGCATTGTTGTATTTCGTATCCATTGCCATGTTTTCTCAGCCTGATATTAAGATTTACTTAAGAGATTGATACTGAAGATTAAGATATAAGATTGCTATAGTACGATTTACTTGATCAAGATTTAATGAAAGATTTGTTGATCTTCATGTTTTCCAGTAAAAATGCTTATGTCACCAGTGGGACTGCAGCTAGCCTAGGGACTTACAACGCTAAAATTCGGGTTTCGATTCCCTCGCGGTGGGCACAAAAATAAGCAAGCAAACCTTTGCTTATTTGTTGTAGATTAAAGCCGCATTGGGTTATCTGCTGTGTCCACCGTTGTGGAATCGAATCCCGGATTTTAGCTTTGTAATTTCGTAAGTTTACCACTTTTCCACTGGAGAGGGGCCGACATGGCCAGGTGGTTAGGGCACTTGACTCGCAATCTGAGGGTTGCGGGTTTGAATCCCTGTCCTACCAAATATGCTCACCCTTTCAGCTGTGGGGGCGTTATAATGTGATGGTCAGTTCCACTATTCGTAGGTAAAAGAGTAGCCCAAGAGTTGGCGGTAGATGGTGATGACTTGCTTCCTTCCCTCTAGTCTTACACTGCTAAATTAGAGACGGCTAGCGCAGATAGCCCTCGTGTAGCTTTGTCCAAAATTCATAAAACAAACAAACCCACTATTATTTCAATCCTTGATTCAGTGTCGAAAGTAAGAAGGTTCAGGCCAGACGGCGTACCAGTAAGAATTTTATTGCTGGTATGCCATATCGGTAAATTATTTTGTCTAGGTAATTTTAAGTTTTAACTTACCATAATGGTTTTTACCGATACCTTTGGGTGCCAAGTTACATTGTTATAAAAAATACAACGCTTCAGGCTCCACTCCCAATCAGGTGGAGAGCATGCGCGTGATTTATATATTATTTTTGATTCTTTTCCTACCTAAAAAAAATTCAAATCGAGCTTATATGAACTCCCCCCCCCCTATCTCTATCAAATTGAAGTATCTGTCTCTTCTCTGTATTAAAATGAAGTATCTGTTAGTATTAGTGTGTATATTCAAATATTGAAGTTCGGTCCGTATGACTTTGCAGTGTTGATTTTCGTAAAATGTGGGGTGGGGAGGGGAAGCTAAGCAAACTCTACTACCTTATCGGAAATGAATTAAATGCTGCCTTGATTGTTGTTTACTGAAAGTACAGAGTTTCCACTGTCGTTAACTTATGTCCAGTTTATTTCCTTCGGATAAGCCCCCCCCCCCCAGTGGCACAGCGGTATGTCTGCGGACTTACAACGCTAGAAACCGGGTTTCAAAACCCATGGTGGGCAGAGCACAGATAGCCCTTTGTGCATAATTAAAAACAAACAACCTTCGGATAAATTCGGATTTTCGTTCAGCAAAACATCTTTGGCGAACCTCTTGTTTTTTCCTACGGTTTCTGCCCGGCATGGCCAGGTGGTTAGGGCGCTCGACTCGCAATTTGCGGGTTGCGGGTTCGAATCCCCGTCACACCAACCCCGCCCGCCCCTTCATCCGTGAGGACGCTCCAATGTGCCGTTCAATCCCTTTATTCGTTGCCACAAGTAAAGTCCACGCGTT
>NW_013669508.1:68839-73801 GCF_000517525.1 Limulus polyphemus | reverse complement strand
CCCTCGTGTAGCTTTGCGCGAAATTCAAAAACAAAAAACAAACAAACCTACGGTTTCTAGGCAATTACTCTAACAGAAATCTGTTAACCTGAAAATACCACACATTTAGCTTGAGTCAATCAAATAATTATTTAAAATTTATCAATATTATAAAGATGTTTGTTTACTGCAAAGCTACGCAGGCTATTAGCTGCCGTCCCTAATTTTAAACTGCCAACCAAAAAAGAAAGTATACAATCGGTAGCGTCCACTACCAACACTTGGGACATTCTTTCATCATTAATTGACCTTTACAATATAACGCCCTAAGAGAGCTAGAATGTTGGGCGCCAGATTCCGAGTGTTCTAACTACCAGGTTATATCAGGCCAATTAAGATGTTCAAGATTACGACTTTAACGCCGAAAGCTGGATGATATGCACTTATATCATGCTCTTCTACCTTCTACAGTGATATTTCTAAATTATTGATTATTTAGTTTCTGCACTACTGTAGCAGCAACACGTGGTTTAGGATTGCTAACACTTTGTTCTTTTAGTAGGTGGCGTTGTCTGCCCCCAGAGCTGTGTATTAAGCCTAGGTTAAACAAGCTGAAACTGATATCTAACCAGTTTTGTCAGGGGACAGAAATCACGAGGTGACGATGGCCATTGGTCAGAGAAAGCAAGTTAAAGTTCGGGCGCATTCCAAATTTCAACGGTACTAATCAGCGTTAGAGCTTCCAATGACGTCAGGCAAAAGAAAAACGTTTTCAGTGATTTTATTAAAAACATGCATGCACATTTACAGTAAACTGTAAGTCGCCTGTCACAAACATATTGCATTTTTTAATCTCAACGCTCCTCGGACTGTTGAACGTGTTGAAGCACCACCGGAAATTAACAATCACAGAAGTTGATTTTAAGAACAGAGCGCGCCATCACTACATGTCAGAGCTGAAATTTGGAATGCACCCTTTGGAATCCAGGAATTTTTTCTTTATCCAGTTCTCTCTTGATTTGTCTACAGTAAAGACTTATTTTCTACTAGGAGACACTAGTGTTTTGTATTGTAGTATTCAGTGTCGACACTAGCTAGGGAGGCGCAAGGACTGTCCGCCATCTTTTCTGTTGTTTGTTGTTCTCTTGTCCAACCTGTTAATTCACACACTAATAAAAACACTCAAAGTATCTTGGTCATGAACTTCCTGGACAACTCTGCAGTTATTGTGGAAAATTTTATCAGATATTTATCGGGGAATCTGTTTTTAATTTAAAACACCACAACAAGCAAAGCAATGGAAATTAATAAGCCTAAATTCAGTCCTGTAAGTAGAATGTTTGAAAGGGAGGTTCTAATTTGTGAGATCAAAAGCCAACACATATTATGCAAAGTACAATCAGCATGCTAATGCTATGGTGTCTGGGGGCATGCAACTATTTCAAGCCAAATAATGCTAATGCTTCATCAGAAGAATGTAGACTATGTTAAATACCATAAGCAGCTGCGTTATAACTATATAAGTATATTTTTTTTACATCACAAAAATATGGTGTTCGGCCAAACTCCCATTCCTGCCTACGTGCGTGAACTTTTCTAATAGAAATGGAATCCCAAATGGACAACTTTGGAATTTGCAAGAAAAACATTTGTACTTTATCACAAATGTTAGGCCGGGGTGAAGGAGGATTGCTTAATCTTCGAGCACCTCTGATTAGTAATTATTTCTTCGGAAATAATTATTTTTAAATCAAAATAACTGACAGAAATAAATAAATAAATAACCAGCAGACGATGATGGTAATGAATGTATGATAAAGCGAACAGTAGTCACGGGTAATTTACAATTCTGTTTCGGGCTAGTGTGTGTTTTGCACTCGTAGAGAGCGAACTTATCGAGATTGCGAATCGCTGTGATTTCTAGCGTGTATTATAAAAGTTGTGAAGTTTAGAGTGACGAGAAACGTACTGACTGTGGAATTACTGTGTACTAAAAGTTTGTATCGAGAAAGAATAAACTGGTTTAATAAAGAATGGACTTGTATCGCTGAAGTTCCTCGGAAAGAATTTATATCGGAAATTAACAAACAAGCAGATACGTAACAGTTTGTTTGTTTGAAGTTATGCACAAAGCTACACAATGGGCTGTCTGTGCTCTGCCCACCACGGGTATCGAAACCCGGTTTCTTTAAAGTAGCAGTACTTTTATTCTTAAATGTGATGTAGGTAAATTTATATAAAACTTTATCCTTCTTTGAACATGATTTTTTATTATTATTTTATTCTACATATCGATATTCATAATTAGACTACTTAAATGCTTTAAGTAAACTAAGAAATTAGATTAATGGGACATCAGCTTTCTGTCTAAACTTTTTAATCTCCCTTCTCCCTCCCTGCCTCAGCGTTTAGCTTGAGGGCGTATAACGCTAACATTTGGGGTTCAACAATGTTGTGGGTACATTTCAGGTAAACAGTTGTGCTTAAATAAAATGTTTTTATAAGCTATATTTTCAGGTTTTTGAATTTTTGTGTTAGCTCGAAATTATGATGATGTTAAGATTTAAGAACTTCATGAAAACTAAAAATGGAGTAATATTTAAAATCGAAGTACGATATAAATTCTAGTAATCAGTTATGATTTATTTCAATGTTAGAAAAATTATTCTAACGTGATAGTTATTGAGTCTTTATGTTTATGTACTCGAAATTAGGCCTACAAGTTGTGTACAACTTACAAGTGAAAGTGGTTGTAGCAAACGTATATTGAAATCATCAATTAACGCGTTTTCATTACGTGGACTGGACTTGGCATGATTTTTATTGAATAATCCAAAAGAACCCACCCAGTGACAATATTTATGTTACAAAAATTTGTAAACTTATATATATATATTCCAAAAAGTTTGTTTATTTTAGAACAAAGTCACATTGGGCGAACCGCTGTGTCCACCGCATTGAATTGAACCTCAGACTTTAGCGTTGTAAGTCTGTAGACTTACTACTGTTCCATCTAGGGGGAGGACATTCTAAAGGGAAAAATAATTTCCATTCCATAATTGGCTAGACAATTTTAGGCTTGTTGTAAACTTTCAATCTTCGTCGACAAGTTTACAGGATATTTTATCTAATATAATGAACAAAAACAAGAAAACTAGTAAAATATGAAAAAATATTAAGTTCTTGGCAAAAACGAAACAAAAAATAACAGTACATTAATTTAAGATTAGTGCATGACAGAACTATAACCTTTCTCTATTTTCTCAACTAGCTCAGATAAGCTTAAGGACTTATAACGCTAGAATTCTGAGTTCACTATCTGTGGCAATAGCAGATGCAATGCAGGTAGCCCATTGTGTCGCATTTCGCTAGAACAAAGAAAACAAACCAACTTAAATATATAATTATAAATCTTATTTTCTGTGAAGTTATTTTGTGACTAACTTAAATTAATTTTATTATTGTATGTACGTCTTTTATAACCTGCCAAAGAATGATTACAATTACATTTGTCATTACATCAGTATTAGGTCTATAACGTTTTAAGATACAACATTATTCAGCTGACTAGATTTAGAATGTAGTCTAAAAACGTAATAGGCCTAATACTAATGTTTCATCTATACTAATAAAACGGCCTGTGTGTGTCAGTCAGTCAGTGCCATAGTTCCAAGAGTAAAGAATCTAGAGACCTGAATCTTCCTACGCGTATTAAAGGAATTCCGTGGGTGTGCACCTGCGTATAATTTTTTTTCTCAAAAAATTTTGGCCAATTATTTTAGCCTATAATTTTGTCCAATAGTCTTTAAGCCATAAAAGAGAGAAGTATATGCTGCCATCTGTCGTTTGGTAGAACACATTTTTAGGGAATAAGTGTTTAATAATAATCACAGTTTTGTAACAACAGGTTTTAAAAAACGCACAAAAGTGTTATAATTCATATTAATGGCGAAAATGATTGTATTTAAATGTTTGTTCGTTTGTATTTCTGATTTTCAAGTTGATAAAAAATATCTTAAAATAAAAGTCGCTGCACGGGCATTAACGACTTTTATTTTAAAATATTTTTAAAAACTGAAAAGAGATACGAACGATGCAAAACCTTCTTCAATCATTTTACAAAAAATATTTCTGAAATAGCAGAGCAGCTGTGAGTTTCACCAGAAAATGCGACGAGAGGAAACGCTTACTCAGGAAGAGTATTAAAAAAGGTAAGCGATATTTTTCATCATGCTTAACTAGCCCTAATAAATGGTGTTTAAGACTCATAACGTAGGTAAAGTAATATGTAGAATTATACACGGACTTTTATCTACGATAAAATGCTTTTATTTGCGTGTTATCGGCCCTTTTACCGGGGCTTTCATCGGGCAACATTGTACTGAGCGATAAGAATTCGTTAACTGTGGAACTCGTGTTAAAATAGGTATATAGGCAACAGTCGTAACAATAACCGACCTCTAGTATTAAAATTATTAATTACATAGAATTATGATGAATCTATATACACATAATAGTACTGTTTGTTGTATGTCCATGTAACTACTTCGCAGGGTGTAGATGGATCTTCACCAAAATTTGTATAGAGGTTCATTAGGTTCCAGGGGAAAATACATACAAATTTTAAGTTTTGTGGTTTTTATGTGGTTTTTTTTTTGCGTTTATTACCACTACTTCGCCCCCTGTTGATGGATCTTCACCATATTTGGCATAAAGGTTTGTTGGGTCCATGCGGAGATACATACAAAGTTGCGGTTCCACATTTTGTGTTTTACAGTTTTTAAGGGCGTTTTTTACAATTAAATATAAGGGAAGCAACTTTTCATGTCCTAAGATAACCCCCAGCTAGTATACGAATCGATTGCTTCGAAATAATAAACGTAAGGAAAATACAATTATAGGTATTATGTAGAGAAAAAAACAAAGACATTTTTCGTACTTCAAATAATACTGTTGCGTCATCGAGATCACGTGACAATTCTC
>NW_013669508.1:58332-67882 GCF_000517525.1 Limulus polyphemus | reverse complement strand
CGTTGCGTCACTGTAGTCATGTGACTCGCTGACGCAACAATATAATATCTTCCACATAACCCCACCCGTAAGGCTTTACGTATTAAGCATCATAAATTATAATAATCAAAACATTAAAAGGAAGAAGTTTTAAAAGGAAAAAAAACCGTTCATCTGTTTGAAACTTGTACCTTATGTGTATTTCTGCTTTAATTTTACCCATTATTTCGTCTCTAAATTTTCTTATTAAATTATATAATCAATAATTTCACTTGTTCTTTGGTTAGACGAAACGGTAGTTTATTTGATTTAGCCATCACAAACTTGCATAGATGCCTTGTATTGTTCGTCTATCATAGATTACCAATCTTTATTAATTATAATAGGACCCGGTACGGAAAATTTCGTATTTGGTCTTTTAGACTACTTAAAAAAAACAAACAACAACATCAACATATCTATTACATTGTATTTGCCTTCAATTTAAATTAAAACTCGTTATTTCTCATTAAAATATGTTGAGATCATTACTGTCTCTTTTATACTTTTAACAAATTTATTAAAATTAAAAATACAACAGAATATAACTTTAAGGAAAATGATTTAAATAAGATATCAATCAGAAAAACGTTCTTCAAACAAAAGAAAAACTATTAGAAAAAACAATGATAGTAATTAAGTTTCTTAACAACAAAAGACATTTATAGATTTCCATCCTTTGGTGTATATGTTAAAATGTGTAACCAATTAACACTTCCACTGCTATCTACGAGAATCTATGTATTTCGGTGTATGGTCCTAGTGGCTAACTACGAGAATCTTCGGTTTTTCACCCACGCATGTGCCTAGTTAGTGGACTCAAAGAACACGACTTGCTGGCCACGCCACCAACAAACGAGAATTTATTGTAAGATATGCGAAGTTTCGCTCTACCAAGGAGAATACTGCAAGATATATCATGTTTATACTCATTTTTCTGACTAAATATGGTTAGCCAGATGGATCTAACCTTTGAAAAAAAGAGGTTAACAGTGAAAGTGTTAAAAGGCGAAGATGTAAGAGAAACTGGTAACTAGTGTTTGATGTGTAGTGCATGTAATCAGACATATTGTTTGTAATGCAATACACTGAATATTATAATTATGGTAACACAAGCTTGTTTTCTATTATTATTTCATTAGCTTGGAACAAACCAATTTAAATTAATGGTTATCTGAATAGCAACTGCTAATATAAGCACTTCTTTAGACTTCAAAACCCGAACTTCCACATTCGTCTCTCTCACATCAGAGAACCATCCTTGGTCCTTATCTCAGGATCGTGGTAAAGAACTAGTTGAGTAGTGTTTTTCTGTAGTAATGTGGTATTCTCATGTTAAACTAATTTTAGCAAAAATTATTTGTTAGGCTAACCTTATAACGGTAGGATAAGCAGTATAAATTACAAGGTAATACTGAATTTAACTATACTGACTGATTTTAAGCAAAGAAATAAATAGACTGAGCATGATGTATAATACAAAATAAAAACAAATCTATTTTGAAAGAAAAAGCTAAGGAAGTATGCATATTTTCACTGAACGCTGGATGGTCGCCTATCACTGTACTTGTGAACTGACCAAATGGTTTGCTTCTCTCTAGATGTCTTTCCATCAATCATCTCTCACGAGATCCCATGTATTACCGTTTAAACCAAACGTATTTTGTTTTTTAACGAAATGGGAAATATTGAATTTACTCATAGCAACTAGTGCTACCAACATGAATGATCATTTTCATTCAACATAAGGTGGAGTGTAACCTCGAGATATCACGTGGCTTACCATTGAAAGACATTGTTATTCTCCACATTCTTGCACAATGTGCAGCATTACAGCAATACCCTACTTGGGTAGAACAGAATATAACAAAGGCAGCTAGAATGAAATTAACTTAATGGCTTTCTGAACCACGTGTTATACAAAAACAGCAAAGATTCGGAATAAACCAAAAAAATAAAAAATCTACAATAACATAAGAATGTAGAAAATACTTGGTATGTTTATGACCACAGTAATAGAATTTACTTTTCTTTTTCCTCGAGATGGATTTGAACTTTTGACCACTTACACTGTACAGGGAAATTCTTTATCAATTTAACTAAAGGGTTAACCCACTATCAGCTGCTAGTAAAGAAATTTCACAACAGCTTAAACTATGGTGGTTGTAAAAACAAAACAAAAAAGCATCAAAATCAATTTATGAGTTCATACAAACTTTTTTCTGACATAGTATTTCCTTATTCTTATTTATGCTTCTTTCAATATACTGTTGCGTCAGCAGTCACATGACTACAGTGACGCAACGTTTCTAGAATTATCATGTACTTTGGCGAATGCTCTAGTATCTACGAGTAGGGTAGGCTGGTATATATATAAGAGGGGAAAACGTGACGCGGTGAGGAATGTAATGTGTGAGTGATAGTGAGTAATTGAACTGCAGTCGAATATAACTCTGCGATACACTTAATCTCAATACTCGCGCTAAAACAAACAGTATCACGAGCGAACGAACGTTAACTTCAACGATACCCTGTTGAAAGAATAAACCAGTTTTATTAAGTAAAGAGCTTGTGTCGCTTAAGTTTCGTCGGAACGAAGTTACGGAAAATTAATTAACACACGGAGACGTAACAATACATTTTAAAATTAAAGGTTTGATTTTACATCGAAACCACGTTGATACTGTGTTTGTGTACGTTTCTAAATATTGTGTTTGATATTAAATTACAAAATAAGTTGAGTAGTTTGGCTAGCTGAGAGAGTGATTGATTATACTAATTAATACAAGGCTGAACAAGAGTTTAGGTTTTATTTTGTACAACGATTTTTAAAAACCTGTTACTGTTTTATGTTTTTAAAAAGAAACCACGCATAAGTGTTGGAATTCGTATTATCATTTCCACCAATAATGTAAACAGTAACAGTTTTGTAATAACAGGTTTAAAAAAAACACGCATAAAAGTGTTAGAATTCATATTATTGGTGGAAATAATTATATTCAAATGTTTGTTTGTACTAATATCATATCCATAGAAAGCTTGAAAACAGTATGTCTTTCTTTTCAGTATTAGTACATTTATGTATTTGACATATTTTGTTACATGAAAAAGTGAAATTTTGATCCTTTCTGTTTAAAAATAGCTAAACATTGGCTGTCTGTTTAGTACAAAGCTGCACAATTAGATATCTGCTCTCTAGCCACTGCAAAGAATCAATCCTAACTCGGATTTTATCATTGTAACCCCGTAAACTACTGCTGATACAACGATGGGATATTAATCCAAATCTTTTTTTTTTAACTTCGGCTATTTACATTTCTTGGGTCAGAAAGAAAACTGAAGGGATAATAGCGTGACTTTTGTACAAATTATAACCATGTGCGTCGGAGCAGACCGAGCAGCAGCTGGACCAACATTTAGTCACAGCAACTGTAGGGCTTTTTAAACTTTAACCTGCACTTCAAAAGTTGTTTCTAGGTAAATAGTATTTATTTATTTTTTGCTTTTTACAAAGGTTTCTGATTTAACAGGGGCATAATAGGACAACCTGGGTTAACCCGGGTAAAAATTAGACGATTTAAAACAGACCCTCTATAAGATGCCGTGTCAGGTCAAAAATGACGTTACAAAACGACACACACTTACGCAACAATCAACACTCAGCCAGTTTCATTGTTCGAGTTCATAACGCTTTCAGACGGTATTATTGTTTTATTAATACACGCGAGTTGTCATTAGGCCAGAAGCCGATGCGAAGCAGGAAATCGGATGGTTAATAGCCAGCAATTGGTTCCTCTTACAGATGGCCGAGTAACGGACAGTTCGTGTTAGCCACGTTCTCCTTCCGAGTTCAACAACAACAACGATCAACACTGTGTAATACTTAAAATTCGGTTTGAGAGAAATTCTGGATCCATATACGTCAAATTAACATATTTTTGTTATTAGTCCCAAAACTGCTGGTATATGTCAACTCGATATACTTGTGACTATATTTATAAAAGGCTGGACGAGGGATAGTGATTAACGTTCAGGGCTGCGTGTTGTAAGGTCCAAGGTTCGAGCAGCGATATGCCATTGAGCATGTTTCTCGACCACACAATAATAAAACACCTGACATGCATACCTGAAAATACACACAGGTGAAAATAAGTGGATGTGAACATTAAAGTAACGTTAAAGTAACTTTAACATGTTAAAGTATTCACCAGTAACATGTTAAAACATTCTTCATTATATTTTCAGTATTTGCGTCACTAGAACGAACATAAAATTATTCTACAATTTTAAACTATGTTGGACTCGAAGTTCTATTTGACTAATAGATTTGGTTGGATGTTTTAATCACAGAGCTGCGCAGTGACAGATCTCTGTGCTTTGCCCATCGCAAGAACTGAACCTTGAATTTTAGCATTATAAGCTCTCGTGATTACTGGATATACCACTGGATGAAGGGGAGTAATGAAAACATGTGTGTGTGTCTGTTTGTTATCTGCTGTGTCCACCGAAGGGAATCGAATCCCTGATTTTAGTGTTCTAAATCCGAAGACTTACCGCTGTCCCACCGGGAGACTGTGCATGTCTGGAAACAGAGATAAAAAATATCTTTCGTAGATAATGAAAAGGTCCATGATGTAAACTGACGTAGACATTCATTAGTAAGAAAACAGAAAGATACAATTATGATAAACATTTTGAAACTTAAAAATAATAAAAAAAACATTTAAAGGTATAAGCTTACAACCGTACGAATCATAGACTTTTTGTTGTTGTTTTTATCTCAACCAGTTCAAGTGCTCTGTCGTATAAGATAAATTCATTGATAAAATTGTCTATACTGTTGAGCAAAGTTCGCTAGTATGAATCACTTGATGACGTCACACTCACACGTCTAAATTCCAACTGTATTTCTCTGTAAAACATCTTTTGAAAACTCATAAAATCACTCCTACTGTTTAACTTTAGAGGAGAGTGTCGAGTTATTGTTAACACTCCTACCGTTTAACTTTAGAGGAATGTGTCGAGTTATTGTTAACACTCCTACCGTTTAACTTTAGATGAGAGTGTCAAGTTATTGTTAACACTCCTACCGTTTAACTTTAGAGGAATGTGTCGAGTTATTGTTAACACTCCTACCGTTTAACTTTAGATGAGAGTGTCAAGTTATTGTTAACACTCCTACCGTTTAACTTTAGAGAAGAGTGTCAAGTTATTGTTAGCACTCCTACCGTTTAACTTTAGATGAGAGTGTCAAGTTATTGTTAGCACTCCTACCGTTTAACTTAAAAGTTAAACGGTAGGAACGATAACAATAACTTGACACTCTCATCTCTAACAATAACTCTACACTCTCCTCTCACTCCTACCGTTTAACTTTAGACGAGAGTGTAAGTTATTGTTAGCACTCCTACCGTTTAACTTTAGAGGAGAGTGTCAAGTTATTGTTAACACTCCTAATGTTTAACTTTAGAGGAGAGTGACAAGTTATTGTTAACACTCCTACCGTTTAACTTTAGAAGAGAGTGTCAAGTTATTGTTAGCACTTCCACTGTTTAACTTTAGAGAAGAGTGTCAAGTTATTGTTAAAACTCGTACAGTTTAACTTCAAAGGAGTGTGTCAAGTTATTGTTAACACTCCTAACGTTTAACTTCAGATGAGAGTGACAAGTTATTGTTAATTTGCTTGTTTCGGCGCAAAGCCACACAATGGGCTATATGCATTCTGTCCATCAGAGAGTATCGAACCACAGATTTTAGAGTTGTAAGACCATAAACTTACCGCTGGCCCACCAGGTGGAGGGGTATCAGTAAAAGTAAACAGTTTTTACAAATTGAAAAACTACCTCGTATTATTATAATAAAGCCCGTTTATCTGTGGAAAGAATGATACAGCACATTCATTTGCATTTTTTTTCGGTCCTCTGGTGTCTGGGTTGTAAGTTTCAGGACTTAAAAAGCTAAAACTATGGGTTTGATTCCTGCAGTGGACACATCACAGATATCCCATTGTGTAGCTTTGTGCTAAAAACTGCATGTCTTGTCGTAATATCTTAACATAGGTATTTAAGCATTGATATATTTTATATATCCACCGATTCTCACAAATATTTAGATTTTTCCTGTAATCATCCTAAACACGCCAAGTTAATTATTCCTCGTAATTTAGCTGAAAAACCATACGTTTTGATGACTATCCCTGAGCTCAAAAAGAGATAAAAGATAAGAAGAGTTATGATAATACTTATGAAAATCCCTTTGCCCGAAAGACACGTCAGTGTGGAGATATTAACCGTATCGAACTATAATTTAAAAAAAATCAATTGCCTCCTTGTAATATAATTTTCAATTTTACACCAACTACTTATTACAAAGCTACCCCAAGAATCTATGAAGGAATGTATTTGTGCGAATAATGTAAATAATGGAAAAGGTGTAGCCGGTAAGTCTGTAGGCTTATAACGCAAAAAACCGGTTTTCGATACCCGTGGTGGGCAGAGTACTGCAGATAGTTCATTATATGTAGCTTTGCGCTTAACAACAAACAAGCAAACAAACATTAAGACAGGAAAAAGGATTCGTGGTTCTACTGGAGAAATATTTTTTATATTAACGTCCAATATAACTGCAATCATGGTTACAAGGGGGGTCACTTGACCCCCCCTGAATTTTCAAAAAGAAAAAAAAAGTGACGAGATATGTAAAATTATTCTTCTATGTTATTTGAAAATAATAAGGTATGATATAGTGTGATTAGTGTCTAAATTGTTTTTATTTCTCGTTGATACAGTAATTTAGAAGATATTTTAATCGAATCATAGTTTTATATTTATTCATCCCGTGCCAGAAAAATGGCGACTTCCAGTCTTCCATAAGAGAAAACTATTTCGACTTCATAATTTTTTCAAACTTGAGTTACTTGATCCCCCCTATTTTTTTTCTGCGGGCGCCCTTGACAGTAATTGTAAATATTTCTATAATACGTGCCCCCCCAGTGGCACAGCGGCATGTCTGCGGACTTACAACGCTAGAATCCGGGTTTCAATACCCGTGGTGGGCAGAGCACAGATAGCTCATTGTGTAGCTTTGTGCTTAAATACAAACTATAATACGTTTTAATATTTGTGATATTTCATGAAATTTATGTTGAGGGAAACAGAAAACGTTGAATTACCTATGAAATTTAATACATATCATGTTCTTAGTCCAACAGTTAGCCCTCTTCAACGAGTAAAGAATATTATATAGGTACTACATAGTTCATGAAATAGTTGTCTTCAAGCAAGCAAACATTTTCATCAATATATATATAAAACCGTTTTTTATTTACACCATTCATTGAATTGACTATGAATATTAATTTGTAAGAAATAGTAATAACCTTAAATTGTATATAAGTGACATAAATATATATATGAGTTAAGTAAACATTTGGATTTTATTAATATTGTAATCGTATAAAAAAATAAAGCATTTATTGAGTCACAAAAAAGCGGAAATTGTATGATGTCATGTACTTGTCGCGTGATGTGGTAATGAGTGCGCTGTTGTGTAGAATAATGGCGTGAGCTGAAGTTTACTGCGGTTGTGTTGTCTGGTTGTACTATAGTTTGGTATTTGAAAGTGGGATAAAGTTTACGTTTGTGCTGTTAATATTGTTAACTCTTTTCTCGAACTGTGTAACTATAGCTTGTGCAAAAAAAAATTGTACTGTGTTAATTGACCGAAGCTTTTTTATTTTGAAAGAGTAAATTATACAACTACTGGAATAACGACACATTTGTCGTCTTATAAGTTATACTTACTTCTCTTATAGGCCTAATAGTAATACTAGTAATGGTAATAAAATTACGTAAATAACTAAATTATTGGAGCAGAACTAGGACTAACGACTACTTTATTTAGTACTAGTTAAAAAGTAGTTTTGGAACTTTCGTTTGTATTTTGAATTACTGATTACGTCTAAATATCTACTGTAGTTTCTAGAGTCGCAATACAGAAGTTGCATATCAATTCTGCAACCTACCGCACCACTACCAGTAACGTATATAAAACTATAAATTATGATGCAGTTTCTAAAGTTCGAGATTTTTTATTTCGCTTTGACATGCATACTCTTCACATTAACTGGGGTAAGTGTTAAAAATACTATTTTTATTATTCTAAATATTCATAATCGTAATACTAATAGTAATACTCCTATTATTATTACTTGTAGTACCAGTATACTACTTTTCAGCATTAGATTAATTGCGATTTAGAATAATATTAATCAAGCCATAGACTAATAAACTTTGTACTATTAATAGAAAGTTTAATATCTTAGAAAATACAGTAGTCACTTATTACATAGTGTTATTGTTAGTCAGTATTACTATTACTAGTAATATTAGTGTAGCCTTTAGGCCTTCTTTGGTTTTATGAAGTGTTTCAACTGATGAACTTTGTTAGGCCTTCTTGTTTCACAATGTATCAATTCAGTTTGTTAATGAAATGCAAAGCAACTAGATGCATTTCTTAGGATTTAGTTTTTGTATGTGCCCCAAGTACCTTACACTAACAGTTTTATAAGATGTATTAATACTAATATTATGAAACAACCGTAAGGCAAAATGTTTACAAAGTTACTGAACATATATAATCCTAAAATAATTATTCATACATTTACACCCAGGGTCAGGCTGGTCAAATAAACAATGAGCTCTTGTCTTAAATCTAGGGCAACACTAACCCTATGATACATGTTTACATATTTTTAAACATTTACCTTTACTTTCACTGGTATGCTACTAGGAGTCTAACTTGAAGTCTGCATTATTTAAAGAGGCCAGCACTGAACTTTGGAGTGTAGAGATACAAATCTGTTGTGAAGGTCTTTTGTGTGTGTTTGTTTGTTTCAGGATAACATATTTTGGGACAACATGGGACCTATTGGCCCATCTTGGTTGTTCCATCCTCAAAACTAAATGAAAATGATTAATAATAATAATAACATTTTAAACCCAGCATTCATATACTTACCAAGCTTTTTCTTAAACTCACCTAAATTTACTGCCTCTACAACATTTGAAGGCAACCCATTCCTAAGGCCAACTACACTGTTAGAAAAAATAAAACTGTTTTACCTGAAGATGATTCCTGCTTTGCTAAAATTTATACTTGTGTTCTCTAGTCTTATTATTCTCATTGTTAAATATAAAAAAAGATGATACATCAACACTATTAATTCCCTTTACAATCTTAAACACCTCAATCAGATCCCTCCTTACTCTTCTTTTTTCAAGAGAAAACAAACTGAGAAATTTCAACCTCTCCTCGTACAACAACCCCTCCATCCCAGGCACCATTCTACTAACCCTTCTCTGAACCCTTTCCAACAATGCAATTTCCTTCTTAAGGTAAGGAGCCCAAGACTGAACACAGTATTCCAAATATGGCCTAACCAGTGAACTGTACAATGAAAGAATAACATCTTTAGACTCATATTCAATATTTCTATAGATTCAACCTAAAATCCTATTTTCTCTACCACTAG
>NW_013669508.1:56516-58322 GCF_000517525.1 Limulus polyphemus | reverse complement strand
CATCTGCAAATTTAAGTAATTTATTGACTATCCCTTCATCTAAGTCATTGATGTAAATCAAAAAGAGCATAAGTCCTGATACTTAGCCCTGAGGTACCCCACTTGTGACATTAATCCAGTTTGACTGAACTCCATTTATAACAACCCTCTGCTTTCTTCTATCCAATTTGCTAACTTATTCACCACATCTATAGAGCTAGTTGTTTTTACAAGCCTTTTATGTGGCATCTTGTCAAATGCTTTCTGAAAATCCAGATATACCAAATCTTCACCCTTACTCTCATCTACATAAGTAGTAACCTTTTCAAAGAATGTTAAAAGATTTGTAAGGCAAGATTTTCCTTTAGTGAAACCATGTTGACTATCCAATAAAATTCTAAACTTTGTTAAATGACTTCGCAAAGCATCTTTTAACAAACTTTCCACACTTTTTCCCACAACTGATGTAAGACTAATGGGTCTATGATTACTGGGACATTTTTTAACACCTCCCTTGAAAAGAGGAGTTACATTAGCTAACTTCCAATCCTCTGGTACAACCTGCCCACTATTCAAGGACTGACAAAAAACCTCCTTCAAAACCTTTGGGGAAATATTACCTTAACCAGCTCAGAATTAATGTAGTCATCTTGTTTGATCTCGTTTCCATTTATCAACTGATCAAGATGTGGAATACTGCTTAATTCTTCATTAGTAAAAAATGAAGAAAAAATAAAATTCACTAACCCAGCCATCACATAATCATCAGATACTAGCCTTCCTTTGTCATTCTTCAAGGGTTCTATCCTAACATTTTGTTTCCCCATTAATGTATTTAAAGAAATCCTTACTGTTAATTTTTACATTTTCAGCCAACTTTTTCTCATATGTCTTTTTTGATGTCCTAGTCTCCTGTTTCACCAACTTTCTTTATATTCTATAATCTCCTAAGTCTCCTCTCATACCAGTCAATTTCAGTTTCTTAAATTTATGATGCTTTTGTTTAATTTTATTTCTTAAGCTCTTTGTGAGCCAACCTGGTTTTTCACTTGAAGCTACCCTGTTCTTATTAGGAATATGTTTACATTGAATATTTAAAAATATATCTTTAAAAATTTTCCACATCTGATCAGTGTCTCCAAGTAACTCAACTGCCCAATTTAGAACAGATAATTCTTGTCGCATCCCTTCAAAATTTGAAATTTGTAACCAAAATATCATTATTCCTTATCTCCATATGCAGCAAAACATTGAACGTAATAGAGCACCCATATGTTCCCCAATTTCTACCCTCTCAATCATTTCTGTATTTGAAGTTAACAATAAGTCTAAAATAGCATTGTTTCTAGTTGGTTCCTTGACTAACTGGTGAAGAAAGCCATCCTGAACAGTTTTCAAAAACCTTTCTCCCTCATGGTTTGATTCTAGAACTTCCCATTCTATATGCCTGAAACTTAAATCACTCATAATTATGATTTCATTAACAGCTGAAATCTTAATCTCACTGTAAAGTTTCTCACTAATCTCATCAGTATCACCTGGTGGTATATAACAAATTCCCACTAAAAGCCTTTTCCCTTTATATCCAAATGGATTCAATCCCTTTGCTATTATCTTTGATATCCTCAACTTCAACAGGATGTAACTCACATTTTACATATAAAGCAACTCCTCCTCCCCTCTTTAGTACTCTATCCCTATTATATAACCTGTAACCCTGTATTTCAAAACAATTTCTGTCATCCAAATCATCTATGTTTAACCATGTTTCAGTTATTCCCATTATATCAAAATCCTCCATTCCTACCAATGCTCTAAAAGTCATCT
>NW_013669508.1:49679-55516 GCF_000517525.1 Limulus polyphemus | reverse complement strand
ATATTGTATTTATACTGTTATAGCCTGAAAGTGAAAATAATACTCAATACCAAATACAGTAGCTTATTGTTAACACTCTTAAGCCTAATGTTTAACTTTAAGAACCAATTATATAATTTTTTTATCACTACTTTTTATCAAACTAAAGTAATAAAGTTTATCTTTAATTATATAGAACTTAATTCATAAGAAAAATATACGTAACGTTAATAATAAAACATATTCACTTTAGCCTGATTTATATTGGAACCTACCTATATTTATAAAGTATAAGCTGAATTTAAACTAACGGATCTTAGTTCAAATAAACCCATCAATTCTAGAACACCAAGAAACAAACTAATTTTTAGATTGTATTTATTTAATAAAACAATTTATTTATCTAGTTTTACAATTTACTAGTGAGTATAAATATACCTAAGCCTAAAGTACCGTTAAATGTACTAAGCCTATTTTAAGTTAAAACGTTGTAATAATAATTTGCACCCCTAAACTCTAACTTAAAATTTTTGCCATCTTACTTTTATTTACTAATTTTATTATATCTAGTTATTATGGTGTTATTTAATCCAAATTACAACAAATAATAACATTAAATAACTTTGAGCAATCTATAAGTCTAGCTTTTCAATGTCTATCATTATACTTTGCCTATTTGGATAAATATTTTTTCAGAAAATTTGAGCAATTGCTAGAAAAAAAACCCCAAAAAAACTAGTTAGATTTCTAGGGAGCATTGCAAATTCCTGTAAATTCTGAATTGCAATAATATTTCAAATACAAATGAACTTTGAATATGCTCACCTCCATGCCTCAAATCAAAACTATATATATGCATGACATATTCTGAGTGTTGAGCTGTAAAATCTTATTGTCCTATTAATAAGTATATTGTAGGTTTTGGATGCACACATGGTATACATTTTATTCCTCATGGCATTGTATTGATGGACAAGTAGAATTTTGACTGAAAAGTTTTATGAATATAAAGGGTTTTATCCTAAATAAAATAGATTTTGTTAGATTTGAAATAATGTTAGATTTTTTTTTAGGTTTTTCCTTTTCCAAAAATAATTTGTAATGGTTTCATTTCATAAATAGCCCTATTTTAATTTCATTGCACGTTATTGAGAAAGCTGCAGAAGAAAAAAGCTAATTTTGGCAAAACTGCAAAAATTGGGTATTCAGTGTGTTCCATCTGAGCTTTTCATATGTATAATTCGATTATTATTATTATTAATACATTTCTACATACACCAATTTATTCATTTTGAACTGTAGGAATAAAAATATCTAACACTTGGCAAAAGGCTTAGAATATAACACTTCTTTTTTTTTGCTGTCTGCAAAATAATCCATTTCATTAATGTATAGTAATAAATATAGATTTAAATTTAGAGGAAATATTCAAACAATTGGGTCATCAGTATATTTTATTTCACTTTCTAGATCTGTCAGTCCCAGATTTGTTTTCTTTTTCATTGTTGAGTAAAACCAAAATCTTAAATACTGTATTTTGTTTTTGTGTGATGGGAAAGGGGCAAGTAGATTTTTATATTATTTTCTTCCTCTGACAAGAAGATTTTTTAAAAAATTCCACATTCCTTGATTTTGAAATTTAAGAAATATTTTGGGTTGTGGAAGTAAGGGAAAAGCCAAAAGATAAAAAGGGAAAGGAAGAGAAAAATAAATACTAAGATTATGGAAATAGAGAAAAAGAAACTATATATTGACTATTGGATTTTGAAACTGAACTGTACTGCTATGGTGCTGCTGTCGACCAGTGATGCTGTGAAATATAGGGAAAAGAACTGTGATAGAGGGTGTGGGAAAAATCAGATTTTTTGGAAAATAATTTTCTCCAGGTAGGGGTTTAAGGCACTGCTATAATGTGCACAAAAGATAAGTGAATATTTTCTTGATTTTTAGAGAACTCAGTTATACATGTAGCTCAGTTAAGATCTCTTATTAGTATTTTAAAATTGTGATTTAATAATTAGTTTGGTTAGGCATGTTAATTTTTGACTTGCTGTTACTGAGAATGTACTATATCTTGTTATGATTGACCCAACTTTCAACAGTCCAAAGCTATAATTGGAATTAAGTTTTCTTAAGTCATTTTAAATAACATTGAGACTCCACATCATACTGGACTGCTCTTTGTGGTTGGATGTTACTATGGCATCGACTGTAACATTCTTGTACGACCAGTTAGAAGTAGTTTAGAGATAAATGACTGTTTTAGCAGCATAAAGCTTTATCATAAGCTAACATTTTGAAGGTAGAAGAGATAAGATTTGATAAGTTTGCTATCATTGTGAATATTATTCAGGGTTGTAGAGTGTGATCTCACTTTAAAACTGGTGATAGAAGAGATCAGATTAGATAAGTTTTCCATCATTGTGAATGTTATTCAGGGTTGTAGAGTGTGATCTCACTTTGAAACTGGTGATTGTAGAGATAAGATTTGATAAGTTTGCCATCATTGTGAATGTTATTCAGGGTTGTAGAGTGTGATCTCACTTTAAAACTGGTAATAGAAGAGATCAGATTTGATAAGTTTTCCATCATTGTGAATGTTATTCAGGGTTGTACAGTGTGATCTCACTTTGAAACTGGTGATTGTAGAGATAAGATTTGATAAGTTTTCCATCATTGTGAATGTTATTCAGGGTTGTAGAGTGTGATCTCACTTTAAAACTGGTGATAGAAGAGATCAGATTGGATAAGTTGGCAATCTTTATGAACTGAATGTTATTCATTGTTGTAGAGTGTGAGCAAAACTAGTGTAATCAAGATATGTTTGTGACATTTTTAAGTGTTTTATACCTATGCTGTTTTGGATATCACTGTTAATGAAAAAAGAGACTAGAAGTTATTAAGTATTACAGAAAGTACTGTAAAGATTCACTTCATTTAGATGCTCTGTACAGTTCATTTTCGTTCTTTGTATTACAGAAAATGTGTTATGATTGGATAATGTTAGATGGTCCTTGTGAGTAACCTGATTTTCAGATCATGAGTTTAGGCCTAGTGTAAGGATGTTTTAAGGAAGTTATGGTGGAAAATTGACTACTGTAGGTCAGTGAATCCACTTTTGCCTAAAACTTAAAAGATCACAAAATTGTCATAGGATTAGGATGAGGAGGAAACAGGGGGTCAGAATCAGGAAGTAGTAGTGGACATTTTGAAATATATAAATGACTAGTTGTAGGAGTCAATATTTTGATCTTAGTTATGTGAGCCTTGGCCATACATCAATTTAGAAACTTTTGAGTTCCATCAGTTTAAAAAGAGTAGCTAGAGTAGAACCTGGTAGGACGAAATAGCAAAATAAAGTCAGTCTTTAGAACTTTAACAAGTTCTTCTTGGCTTTTTCACTTAAGACTAAACACTAATGGAATGATCATGTACTTGTTGACATTTACAGGAAGTTTCTTTTGAATATTTCTACAAAGGTATACAAAGGTTATCTGTTTTAGCTGCCCCTACTTTTGAACTGACAGACTAGAAGAAAAGCAGCTAGTCAACAGCACTTTGTTCTAATGTAATCAAACAATGGGATTTGACCATCAATCTTGGCCACAAAGTATGGAGTAGGATTAGCATCAGTGGGATGTGAATCATACACCTTTTGATACTGATTCTGACATGCTAACCAACAACACTTTGTACAAATAGATGAAATGTCCAGAAAGGTTCTGAAAAGAGTAAAATTGGACAGGTTTAACATGCTAGAGCTTAGGATTGAGACATGAGTCTGACTACATGTTAAAGTAGACTTACTTGAATGAACGAAGGACTGAGACTTGTTTTCTTTATTCTTATTTAAGTGTACTTACTAATAAGATAATTATGTATTGAACAATAAATCAGTTGAAAAGAATGTACGATTTCACCTATTTATGTCTGTGGGTTAGTTAATTGTTCACATGTAATGTGTGTATGACTGAGATTTGCATCTGTATACAACGTGCTGTGCCTTAGGTGTGTGTGCTCTTTTAAACATGCACGGTTTAGTAAACAGTGAAATGTTACAAAATCTTTAACTATAGTGCGTTTAATAGTCGTACATATTGGCAGATCTCGCGAGAAAAAGATATTTTGATGCATAATGGTTTTATTCGACATTTCAGCAGTCCTTTTGAGTTGACTGGGAGGCATAGTTTTGTATCTAGATATAAACTGAAGGAATGTAAGCCAGCTTCAGACAGTAATGCTATATTTCATCCTTTAAAGTTCAGTAAATGTCCTATTATCATATTATAGTTACCAATGTTTCACCATAATAAAACAATAATGAGTAGCTACAACTATAACAGAATAGACAGATGTGTGTAAACGTGAGTGGTACTTTGTGAGTAATTTAAGAGAACAGGACCCTGATGATGTAGTCTTACTCTCATAAGTCTACATAGCTATGAAGAAAAAAGGTAACATGGTTTTTCAGAGGTGCCATCAGAAACTGTTGTGCAAAGTCTGTCAGTAAAGAGTTGAAAATCATAAGTCTTAAGTTATGATGTGAAGTAGTTGTAGAATTCAAGCTAAAGAGTGTTATAGCTTGAAATTCGATTTTCGGTTCTATTTTCAACCAGTCCTTTCTTGCAGTCCATGTGACATAGAAAGGCAAATCATTGAGGTTAGGGTGTTTTATATAGTAGCAGTTGGTTTGTTGGATAGAATGTTAGAAGTGCACATTTCCCAAAGTACTAACTTCCAGTTTATCACAAAAAAGCAGCTACAAGTTGCCAGGTGTTAGATCTTCACATCTGCAACTTTATACCTCATTTATTTTAAATTCACATGTTAAGGAATTAAAACACACGACACAATCTTTGTATAACTATTGTTTCATTAGTGTACATTTTCCTCTTGGTGTAGAAACATGGATATGTACTGATATTTAACATAATATACTTGTTTGAATATTGTATGGATTTATGAATTATACACAAGCCAAATGATTAAGCTAATTATTAGAAGTTAGAAAAGACAAAGACCAGAAATTTTTGACTGTTTGAACATAATCAAAACTGCTAGATCATTAGTACAAGAACAAAGAAACAGTTTTGTAAGCTCATTATTTAAAAACATGAAAAAAATAAGTGTATAAATTATCTGAAGGAATTGGAAAGTTGTTCTCATAAGAAAAACTCACCTGAGATAAAGAGCAACAAATTTGTTACATGTCCATCAGTTATCATATCAAGTTGTTTGTCTGAGAGATCAGGTGTTTCTGTTGGGGAAAATATTCATGTTTGTTTCTGTTAGGGAGTGTATATCACATTTGTGAAGAAGAATTTGTTTTTTTTATTCATGCCATTTTCTGCTTTGTTATGAGCCTGTTTGGTTTAAGGGTTCATTTACTACAGTGCAGTTTTTTTTATTACTTACATATTTGTCCGGCACCATAGAACAATGAAGTCTTTGGGAAGATGTATTACACTATCTATAGAAGGCTTTTTACAGGTCATCTTGTAATATATTGAAAAGACTTATTACACTGTCTATAAAAGACTATTATGAGTTATCTTGTAAGAGTTTATTGGATATTCGTAGCTACTTTTCTTTGTCACTGGAGCCATGTTAAGTTGTAGTAGACTTATCGTTGTATGACATCAGTTAATAATACAGCTCGTGATGGATCTGCCATTTTCTCCACATGACTGGTTAGTTCAGCTTCAACTGTAAAAAGTAAGACAAATTTGTGGTTTCAAAATTATAGCTTCTTCCCATACAACCATATAGAAAGACACTAGGCAGTTCTTCCCATACAACCATACAGAAGGGCACTAGGAGGTTCTTCCCATACAACCATACAGAAGGACACTAGGAAG